>NW_024543070.1:38785000-38957500 GCF_018167655.1 Microtus oregoni | reverse complement strand
CTGAAATCAACTCTGACGAACATCCTATTGTTATCCCAATATCCTTTTCGTATTCCACTGAAGCACATTATTATTATGTTATTATTATAATATTATGTTGTTATATTACATTACATATAATATAAAATGTATTATTCTCTTTGCAATCCTCCTATAGTGAGTTCAGGTTTGCAGACCTATAGGAGAAGGCTTCTAGAAAAGCTGGAGTTTCTGAAGACACTTCCTATTTTTGAAAAAAGTCAGCCATCGAGAACGCATATGCTATTAGAATAAATCTACAGCTACGTGTTTTCATACACTGCAGGGTGTGTGCCTCTGGATTCCAAACATCACTCAGAGCAAGACTATTGTTATTTAAATCTATCAACTCACCTTTCAGAAAGATATGAACATAACTACTTGCTACTTTGCAGAGCCATGTCTGTCCCTCGGCTGCGTGCTTCCACATTACACCTTATGCACAGCCGTGTCCTCTGCTCACGTCTATTTACACCGAACTCAACTATTTCTGTCACTTTGTTGCCTACTTTCCACTATTTCCAGAGAATTCTGAAGCAGAACTGTAACTTGGATTTTTCCAGGCAGTGGGTTTTAAGAAAACGGAACAGAATAACTAGGCTAAACCCTTACAACCTTTAATAAAAAGATCATACTTTTTAAAAAAAATGTTGTTTATTTGTGGTTTTCTAAATCAAAGATTAGTAGTGTTGTCTAGGAAATGACACCTTCAACACACTCTGAGGCAACAGTGGCAAAGCCCTGCTAGGAACACCTCAGTTAGGCCTCCCCAGCTGGGCGGCGAGGGCAGTCATCACTAGATAAAGGGTGTGTATCAGCCGAGGGGACTAGAAGACTCAAGACGGGGGATGATTTTGTTTCCTTCAACCCAAACACACTAGTGCCTTCCTCCTCTTAGTGATGGTCACAGCTGCATGCACTGCACAAAGAACAGTGACCAACACATGTCTACATCCTTAGTATCCTCACACCTATGTGCTCAAACTTGGGTTCTTGCCAAAACCAAAGAGCCCGGATCCTTTAAAGTGCATTTTTTTTTTATGACTCAGACATCTAGACATGACCATGGAACAACATATGAGCGGAAGGAAGAGAGATTTAGCTGGTGATCTCAGAACATTCTGTAAACTTCTTGTGGTCCTTGCTGCTGGGATAGAGAAGGTGAGGGTGTGATGTGTGTGTGTACTTGTGCATCATGGATACATGTGAGAGCACACTTGAAACTTAACAAAATCACGTTTCATATACAGAACTGTCCTGGAATTTTGAGTGTGCAAGTTTGTTATTCTGAGCCATTTGATTAAATTTAACCACAGGAAACTCATCCAAGTCCTAACGAAGCAGCAATTACATCTAAAAAGGGAGTCAAGCCAAAAAACATCCTTTCCCAGAATCTCTCCTTCAAACATCAGACTGCAATATAAGCTCCGTGGTTCTCATTTCACCATAGTCCCAGCTCTCTGAGCGGCAGGAAACATGGGAAGCAAAAGACATGGGAGTGATCCAGCAACAAGTCTGTGATGGGAAAGGCGACTACTGCACACACACAGAGGTGTGTATGCGTGTGTGTGTGCGTGTGTGTGTGCGTGTGTGCACATATAAAGAAAGCTACAAGCACTTCTTTTTTTTTTTTGTTTTGTTTTGTTTTGTTTTTCAAGACAGGGTTTCTCTGTGGTTTTGGAGCCTGTCCTGGCACTAGCTCTTGTAAACCAGGCTGGTCTCGAACTCACAGAGATCCACCTGCCTCTGCCTCCCAAGTGCTGGGATTAAAGGCGTGCGCCACCACCGCCCGGCCAAGCACTTCTTAAAAAACAAAAATTTAAATTAGAAATAGCATCACTATGTCTAAAATGAAGGATAATGTGTTTAAATTGTATTTTTGGTCAAGATAAAGATTCTGAGAAACGGATCACCATCTACTCTAGAAATGAAGGCTCTCTTTTTATGCCCAAACAAACCTGCGCTTGGTTTTTCTTTCTTGGGAGACAATTGGTATTCAATCACTAATCCACCAAGAAGACAAACCAAGGCTTTTGGATGATTAAAGACGTGAGGGTTACAGCAAACAACTGGAGTCGGGGTGCAGTGTGATAGTCTTTGCCGGTCTCACCTCGCATTTCTGCCGTGCCAGGGCATTTCAGCATAGTAATGCAACGGCCTGGGACGTCGGAGGCAGAGAAATAATGTCAAAAGCAATTCTTCACATTCGGATCCCACCACATCATGTGCAAATAGTGAACTTAAACAGGGAAATGCAATTTGCTCCTTCCAAAGTATCCATTTTTATCTCTTATGAAGAGATGAAGCCACATCCATTTCTAACGCCTCAAGGTAAAGAGGATGGCATGAATCATAAGTGCAGAGAATGTCTGAAGGATTTAGAAGCAATCTTTTCATAATATATCTTTGGGTGAGGAAGTGGAGTTATGAGTTACTCAAAATTCATAAAGATTATTAAGTTTCTATCCTCATAGAAGAGGCGCCACCACTGTATCTCTGCATTACACTGTCAGTGCTCCAGCCCCAACTACCCAGAGTCTGGTTTCGGTCCTAGACGTTCATCTATTATATGGCATTAGCGCTTTGCAGAATAAAATAAAGGTTCCATTGCCTTCCAAACCAAACAACAACAACACCAAAACAAATTGCTTCCACGGGAACCAGCCTACAGCTGCTGGTACTGGATTCCCGCTCCACGCCCTATCAGCATTCCTTCATGTAAGTGATTGTAGCAGGTAAGTAAGTTCCCATTTCAGCACCTTGCCTGGAGATTATCAGCTTGTGTGTTTGTGCCTGCTGGGCTATTTGAATGATTACCCTAGCCCCCAAAGCCCTCAGCAAGGACTGGTTTTGGACCCAAGGCAGTGACCCTTCACAGTGAGGAGGCCTCCTGAACCACAGTCAGCTCTCCTGCCTGATGAATTTCCACCCACCAGCTCATCTCAACGCAGCCTATGGGCTTCATGGCTTTCCTCCTTTCTCTTCACTTAAGTCTATGGGAAGTTATGAAACATATTTTTCTAGTCCTCCCAGGAGCAAGGCCAGGTTCACAATTTGACCTCTGAAACACAGCAGACAGCCTGATAGAGCTGAGCCTCCGTGCTCCCTGCCTGGCCTGTACAAACCATAACACGGAGCATGGAGCAATGTGACTTATGGGAAATGACAGGCGATGGATCAGTAGGGGGAAAATAATGGGATTTAATCACGTGAAAGTATTGCAGGCACAGAGTTCCCTTGCAGCAAGCTGTCCAGCACAGGTGAGAGCAGGCGTGGAGGAAGCTAACAACCTCAGGTCACTAGTGGTACTCTTTTAATCAGATCAGGTGCCAGTATGCTGGCAACGCCCAGAGACTCTGCTGCCCTTCAAGTCTGTGTCTCTTCCAAATAATTTTAAGCAAACACATGAAAACATGTATAAATTCCAGAGATGTCTTCCGTGTGTGAGAAGCCATCCAGGGGACAGTCAGGCTCATGTGGAAGACTGTCACGGACTAATTAAGGACACTGCTGTTCAAAGAGGAAGGCTGACCCCACAGTCTTATTTACACACTTTCCAGCCAGAGGGCTGTGAAGGGGGCCCCAATGGGGCGTTTCTATCTGAAACCCAAGGGCACCCCCCCCCACCCAGTGACAGGAGAGGAGACACAAGCGCTTCAATTATCCTGGTATGGAAACACATGCCAGCCCTCTTACGTTTGCCATCAGGAGGCACAGCTACCGCTCATCGACTGAATCTTATTCCTTCTTGCGCTCTCCTATGCATTCATTAAGAAGGCCATTCAGAGGCAAAAACAATGAGCTCTTTAGACAGAAGGCAGCAATTCAAAAACTGCAAAACTTCAGCTTTCAAAAATAGCCCGAGTGACCTCTTGCCGTACTCTGACCACTCCACAGCAAGCAGGAGGCAACCCCTGTGATGAGCCGATTCTGGCAAAGTTTCTCTTCACAGATGATGCACAGCTTAAGCTATAATGAGTTTTTGGGTTACAAATGCTGAACACATTAATATTCCTTGATGATAATTATCACAGTATAAGCACCTTTCCCAATGTGAGTAGCATAAAGCAACTGAAGCAGCATTTTTACTACATTTGAAACAAGCTGGAAAATGGGATTTTCTACTCTTGTAACCCGAGGTCAACATACATCAAGCACTGCATATTAAACACACCTATATATAAAGCCCGTCTAGTCATCTTTACTGTTTGTTTCGTGTATACATAAAGTCATCTCCTTTATCCAGTATTTCTAATGGAAGCCTTCATTCAGGCATCTATGTGATATACATAATCACAAAACAACATGGATTTCCTCTCCATCATCAGAATTCTTATGTTTCTGCTTACTGAGATCAGAGGGCATGCCCTACAGATGATACGTGTATCTGTGCAGTCTGAATGAATTCTGTGGCCACTGGCTGCTTATAAAACAGGAGGGAAACTAGGGCTGAACACATAGGCTCTGAGACAAACCCAGTCTCCAAAGCGGAGCCAACCCTGGCTTTCCTTTCCAGCTTCAAAGCTGAGGATGCAGCAGAGCTGAAGGGTCTGTACGAATGCTAAGCTACTGCTCCAAGAGGGCAGAGTGACCTCAGCATCACTGAAAACTCCTACAAACTAATGTGCATTCCAAATTAAAAGGGCAATTAATATTTAGGTAATAACCATCAAATATTACCTGAAGATGCCCTACAGCACACTGTATTTGTGTACAGGAGTAATAACACACCCAAAACAGTTGCTGGAAAGGCTGGTTCTGTGTACTCTCCACAGTGTGACTGGCTAATCCAGACTGAATGGATTATCAATTGATTTTCTCTCACTTTTCCTGCTTTTGTTCCCCTTATCAAATGAAAAAAAAAAAACAAAAAAAAAAAGAGAGAAAGGAAAAAAGCACAGACACTCCCCATAGGAGTGATATTTGGGAGGCTTACAATAATCAGAAGAGAGCGCTCTCCTTTTTGGTAGGCGATGGTTCCATTTTCACACTCACTGTCAATCTCCACAGCACTCGTGATTTACCGTGACAAAAATGAGAGTCAGTCTCAACTCTTAATCCGGGCACCATGAACGGATTTATGTTCTGTGGTGTAGATCTGTTGAACTCACTGGTATCATGTTAGAGTACACTTTATTTAGAAAATACACCACGCTACAACTGCTTTGAGTTCTCGAATATTGTTTTTACTTATGTGCTGCAAAAAAATACCTTAAAATCCCATTTAAAAAGATGCTAAGGTTCTTTAACAGTGCTCTTGGCTTGTTAGATCTACGCTGTGAGAGACGCAGAAGCGTGGCACACAGAGCCTCCCTCCCCTTCTGAACTTGATGCTGGCGCTTGTTTTGAACACCCTGCAAGCCCATTCATCAAGAGAATTGACGCATTTTTAAAAGTCCTCATTTACTAGCAGATAAATGTGCTTAGAAAATCTTTTTTAGTGCAGAAAGGACTGAAAACCTATTCGGTTTTTACTGTAAAAATTTTGCTTTGTTGTGGCTAGAAAAAAAAGGCATTTAAAAGGCCCTTTAAAAACAATGTGTAAGGGTTAATGTTTTTGAGTATAAGGAAGTAGGCTATAGCTTTAATTCATCAGAATATAAACATATCAAAACAAAACAACAAATTACCGTGTCCATCAAATCTGGAAATAATATCTGAAATCCAAGTCACATAATTAGATTGCCCATCCAGAATGTTGATTTTGACTGTGAAATTTTTAATTAAAAGTTTTAATTAAAATGATCTCACAAGTAAAAAAAAACACATCACACAGTGAAATTAAACAGACACAGTGTCTATAGATTTCAGTGTTGACTATGACATGGTTGGAGGGTGACTTCATTTGCAGCTACAGTGAATGACTGTTCCAACAAGTTAAGCTTATTTTTGCTAACCTGTTACAATATTTCTAGCTAAAATTATGCCTTGAAAAATTAACATTTACTCTTTGACAGTGGCTAGAAAAGTAGGGTTCCCCCCTACCACACACACACACACACACACACACACACACACACACACAAAAGATAGCTCTCTTCTTAAAAACATATGCTATAATGTGGTTTAAAGAACAGCCCTTCTCCTAGAGAGCTGTGGAGGAGCACGCGGAGTCAACACCCTGACAATATCTGTTCTCTAGTCCTCAGTGGAGACACTCGCTTTGGAAAATGGCTTGTGGTGACTTACTAAATTCAAGCCATTTCAATTAGTATTACTGCACATTAAAAATTAATTGCATTACTGAGTGGATTAAGGTTTAAATTTCAATTCTACGCTATGTGCCCTAGAAATGACAGCTAAAAATCAATGCTCCTAGGCCCACAGTCGGAAGTGTGTATGGTCGGATAGCATGGGACTGGCGTCATGGCCATGCAGTTTGAACAGACTTGATGGTTCAATTGAAGGTGTGTCAGCTCTCTGTCTTGATTTGTGGCTTGAATGCTGCAGACTCAGAGGAGGAAAACAGCTGCACTAAGATGTATCAGCCACACGAAGAGTTGGGAAAACCAGTCACAGACACCATGTTTCTGACACTAAAAAGGGATTATCAGAGACCCAAAATTCCTACCTAACTATACAGAGTCCAAACCTGAAGAGTCCTTCATAGTGCTCTTCAGGTAGCACACAAGACCCCTGACTTCAACACGAGTTGGCTTCCTATTAGTTTGTAGAACACAGGTAGGGTCAGAAAATAAGGGAAATCAATTTATAGCATTTACTAGAAAGGGGGATATATACCAAAGATAGGCATGGCTCACAGCAAACCCGGTGCAGGAATAAATCAGGAATGTGCTTCAGTGCTGGGGTCTTAACTAGGGACAACACGGAACACTAATGAAATGGAAGTAAAATCATGTAGTAGAGAAAGGAGAAAGACAACAGAGAGGAGAGAAAAGCAAAGACACAAAGTTCAGCCACAAGGAGGCTGGGGTGATATTTTGTTTTGAGGGGTACTGTAACAATATTGATCAAGAAATATTGGTCTTGAACCAGTTATGTCATTGGATGACTTCTGTGAATTATTAAAGGATTTTGGGGGGGGGGGCACATCAGGATGGTCACCGCCATCCACTCACTAGAGAGTAATGGCATCTGCATACGAGGGTAACCTGGGCCCTGTTTTCCTCACCACCCACTCTTGTAGGAAGCTGAAGGGAACGACAATACAACTGGACTCAATAGAGTCAATCACTATCCATAATGAACACAGAGCCACCTGGACTATCTGGCTCTGAAATGAATGGTGATTGGTATGATCATCAGAGAAGAAAAGAGATGTCTGCCTTGCTCTTCAAGCTCCCCTGCCCGGTGCATCAGTGTCCAACAGCAAGTCAGGCGGTGAGGGAGTCAAGAAGATGGGATGTAATAACAACAATAAAAAGAATAATTTGGTACAAATGGACCCCAAGGTGTAGTAGGCTTCCCTCTGTGACAATCACCCTTCACTGCAATTTAGTGATGTGGCTTCATTACAATACCGCATACAAAGGGGCAACACACAGAGCCCCAGTGGTGCTACTCAGCAGCACCAGGCACAAGCCACCCCAGCAGCCACTGCTCCTGGGACAAAGTCAGATCACTCCAAAGTGAGTAGACTTGGAAAAAAAAAAAGCAAACAAAATAAAACACTGAATGGAGGTGTGGCCGGGATATAGCACGGTACTGGGTCTTAGAGAAAGAGAAGAAAAGATTAGCAGGGGAAGCATGTTTCCTTAGTGAAATATTACAGGGATAGCAAATTAGTCTGAATTAAACATCCATTGGAGGCATAACAACGTGCAGCTTAGTTAAAGGGGGAGGAGAAAGAGCACACAGCGCTTCCTGTTTGGAAAACATAAATAGGTTCACCGAGGCCTATTTTATCCTCCATGAAATGAAGAGAAACAATGGTTTGAGGTGAACAGCCTCACTGCGAATTCAAATCCATATTGTTTAAAAGTGAGAATGACTGCTTCTCTAATTCTTGCCTGCTGTAGCCGGAGGTCTGACTCCTCAGTCAGGGCTCACAGGAGGCTGAAGCGAGGTGTTGAGGGGAAGGAGGAAGATGCTCTTCAGCAAGGATCATTGAGTATGTCATTGGTTAATTCTTGCTCTATGCTCCTCATTAGCATGACTCTCAAGTTTCTGGTATCATATCCGAAATATTAAGACATAATAACGGCGAAGGTGCAGATAATTGGATATTAACCAGAACATACTTGACTGGGCAGGAGGTAGAGCCCTGCTTAAACTAATCCTGAAACATATTAATCACCAATTAATGAAAGGGTTTCAAATTCATTTTCTATTATAGAACACCTCCGAGTACCTAAGCTTTTTCTAACAAATGAATTGGAATAACAGGGTAGAAAGAGGAGATACAATACAGCCGTCTGGTGATGCCTTGAACTAATGCATTACAGTTTGTTGTCAGAGGGTCATGAAAACTGCAGTAAAAGCCCTGATTGCTCTTTACAGAGTCTGGAGCAACAAAGAGAGGGTGTACTCCAAAGTCCAGAGGCCCCGCAGAAATTCCAAATGTACATATCTCTTTCAGTAGCAGAGCTTTGGCTAAATATTTCATCAGAAGGCTGTCATGCTATTATTTAAGTCTTCCAGTCCAGATAGGTCTGCAGTTTTCCAGATGAACCTCAGATGTACGCTCCAACCGCCAAAACACTGGATAGGAGCTCAGAGAGCTGCACAAACATGGGTAGCACACACAACAAACTGGGGCAGGAATAAAGAAGCAGTGTGCTAAGGTGCTGGGGCCAGGTCTAGAGAGGACAGGAGAGCCCCTCTGACATGTAAATAAAGCGACACAGAAGAGAGACAGAACAGACAGAGGCGCACAGACACAGTTCTGCTCCGGCCTCTGACCTACCTTGGTGACCTTTTCAGCTCTTTTCTAAAATTTCTAGGAACATTCAAGTTAGAGAAATAGCTAGAGAAATGCCTTTCGATACGCAGGGAATGCAAAGAGACCTAAGAGGTTATCTGCCTTTAGAGATTCTAATGTCTTTTCATTTTTAAACGTGGAGAAGGAACATTTGCCTCCGAGAGGAAACTGTGTGTGTTGCTGCCGAGCCGCTGTAGCGAGGCGCATGCCTGTTCCCGCCTTTGTAGGCTGAACTGGATGGAAGGAGCGAGAAAACTTAGCAGAGATTATTTTCTCCCAATTCTGTTGTTTGTTGATTTTAATGTTAATAACTCTTAAATAAGCACTCAGGGCAGAGGAACTGAGGCAGGCTGGCAAGTGGGCCCTTTTATCAACAATTTTGCCCCAGAAATACACAAACAGTCCAATGGCTCTTCATTAGCAAACAAATCAACAAGTGCTATTTTAATGCATGACTTTGTTCCTTCTCTGTGGGGACCTTAGTTGAGAGAGTGATGTACAGTACAGAGAAAGGAATCATCAGCCACAGTGTCCCTGGGCTCTCTCCATTGAGGACTTCGCAGCCTCTGCTTAAAGAGTGCATTTAATTGACTGATAGACAGTAGCTTCTTTGTTCGCAGAAGACAGCGAAGTAATGGCAGCTTGAAAATCGTAGCATCTACGGGGTCTCCTGAGACCAGTAACAGGGGGATATGTGTCAGGAATAAATAAATAATCTAATTATTAAGCCACTTCCTGTCAAGTTAACTCCAATTTGTTGGCTTTTGAAGGCAACAAAACGAGGCATTTTTCCTCATTATGCTTCTCTTTTTATACCAGTGGTAATCACAGGCGGATTAAAGGGTGCCTGATTGGTTTTTTTGTCAAGGATCTGAGAAGCAGCCAACAGTACAGAAAAACAGAGTTGGGGTTAGAAGAAATTTCATGCTTGTCTCCTTTCCAGCTCCTGAACAGCCCACACGGCTGCCCCATACGGTGCAGCCAGCTGTACAGCAAATGTGTACCCCTCCAACTGAGGCCTACCGGGCCACAGGCGCCATCCTGAGAGCTGTGAGATACCTTGCAATCTTGGCAGGTAGCTACTGCTGTCATAGGCATAATTCTAAAGGTGACCTACGAAACCCCGTCAGCGCTCCAAATGCAACAATATGAGCAGCTGAAGTTCTATACCACTCTCCACACTGGCTCTCCCCTCCTTTGTTTACTGCGATTAGCAGCCCCGCAACGAAGAACGAACTTACAGAAATGGGTCGTCAGAGACCTTTTCTCTGGCTGGGTGAGACGGGCTCTGTGGAAATAGGTCAGCATGCATTTGTGCGGCATGCAGCATGCATGTGTGTAGGATCCATTGTGTGGGTGTGCTTGAATCCAACAGTGCGGAGGGACCTCTTTTTATTTATTACTGGTGAGTTTCCGTGCCCTCCGTTCAGAAATGTCCTGCAAGCTTCGTGTGGCATAGACGACAGAAGTCAAGGGCAAGGAAGAAATGAAACGCAGAAGCACAGCCACGTGACACTGCCCATGCACTCCGTAGAACCCAGGAGGCCGGGCTGGCAGTCATGCTGCCCGAGAGCGAGGCTCTTCCATGGCCCTGTAAAGGGCATCATGTCCTAAGAGGTGACAGCAAACTCCATTGTGGGTCTGTCTTCAGGTTCAGGCAAACCCTCTTTCTAGAGCAAATTACACAAGGAATGTCTAGAAGGCTTTGTTTGGGGCTAGTAAGTCAGAACCTGCAGTAGCTGCTAAGGCATTTTAGTCTTGTAAGTCTGCTAACACACATAAGGATAAACACCAGGATTTGTCCTCCAACAGCACCAAACAGGAGCCGTACACAAAATCTGTCACCATGAATCTCTCGGACTGCAAAGAACTCGGGGCACTCGGGAAGACGCTGCCTAATTCCAAAGACTACTTTTCTTTTCAACTGACCTTGCTTTTAGGAAGGCAGCTGAAAGCCAAGGCTCGGTATGTTCCCACAGTCCTCCGCTCCTGGCAAACAGTGTAGCTATATTGTATTTATGCTAGTTGATGTCCTTTCTGAATACATCTTGAATTTTTGTTAAATTGCGCAGATAATTAAAGCCTCTTCATATTTACAGTCCGCTTCATTGGTATCGTGAATTCTGTTTTCACTTACTGTCTGCAAATCCCCTCTCTGAACAATTTCAAACTAAGCAATAACACTTCATTTTACATAAGTTTTATCTGATGTCCCCATACAGAGCAGCCAGCTGTACAGCAAATGTGTGGGTCTCAAACTGGGGCCTACCAGGCCACGGACTCCATCCTGAGATCTATACGGCACCTTGCTGTCACTGGCAAGCTCTCCCAGCTATCACTGTGGCCACGGCTCAACATTGCACACAACTTAAAATTATCTGATTATTAGAATTTGTGGCCCACACTCCATTTTATCCTTTATTTAATCTATCCCCCGATCACACATTGGTTTAAATGTTTTGGCTGGTTTACAGATCATGCAGCCATCTGCACAGTAGGTGTGACACCATTTTTTTTTAGACAAAAGTTAACATTACAAACAAAGATAAAGTCATCTGAAATGCCTTGGTGTTTGTTATTCTGCCTAGCTCACTTGGACCAACTCTAAGAAATAAATAGAATTATCTGTGTAAATCGATGAACATCTATGAAAAACAACACCCAGCAGAACGCTGAGCTTGCTCCATTACCTACGTTAATATCCTGACAGCTGAGGAGAGATGACCTGGCCCACTCCTCATCTCTCCTGTACAGATGGCTATTAAAGAGAAAGTACCCCTTTTGTATGGCCCATGCAGAAACCCTTTATGGGCTTTTCAAATAAGCCAGCATTGCCCACATGAGGGTAGCTTTCTCTTGCCATTAAACTGCCCAGATTTCATCTTTTTTAATCCAGCTCTTGATGAAAGAAGCCAATATTTCCTCATATGCAACATCAAATGCTTGATTTCTTAATTCTCCAAACTTTTAAGTAACCAAATGAAGATTTTTTTAATTCAATTATCTTTAGAGTCAATGTAAATCATGGCTCTAGAGAATACCAATGATTTTCCTTAAAATGGTATGGGTGGTCTCTCCCTCACATACGTGTATGTGTGCTCATGTGCACATGTGTGTGCACACAGACAGAAACACATTTATATTCCACATATATTCATACCTATAGACACTACGACGAATTCCTCTTTATTTATTGTTTTTACAAGTGCCAATGCAGACAGAGAGTTTAAAGTAAAGCATAGCTCTTTGACTTTCTAGAAGAGATCAAGATATATTTAATTATTTCCGTCAAAGTCAAGGAAAATCTGAAGCTAGTCTAGACCCCTGTGTTTTAGGTTTTGTCTCTTTTAAAGCAAGAGCTCTCAAGTTGAAATGCTTCAGAGATGGCACGGAACACTACACCAGACGTTAACGATTACTCGGAAAGCAGTCCATCCAGTGACAAAAAGAGAAGGAAGGAATGCCTTTTGTCACCTTGGGCATCAACAAAATTGCAAGACATATGAACGCCACTTGCTATAAGACCAGACTAAAATGCCACTGATTCCTCTAAACTGATTTATGCATTCTTTTTGTCATGGTATTAGCAAAACACAGCAGAAGCTCCATGACATCTAGGGCACATATATTCCTGCATGCATAACACATGCTCCATGCTTTATGGGGCACATATTTCTGCATGCACAGCACATGCTCCATGCTGTATGGGGCACATATATTCCTGCATGCACAGCACATGTTCCATGCTGTATAGGGCACATACATTCCTACATGCACAGCGCATGCTCCATGCCATATGGGGCACATATATTCCTGAATACATAGCACAGTGTTGACTCTCTCCGTAATTTTAAAAATACTTATCCATAAGACACTGAGTATTAGAGACCTGGATAAAAAGTCAATATCTTTGCATTGCTCTTTTCAGACAAGCTATTATTTATGATGCCAAATTCCACTGTAGCTTTTCTAAGATTTAATTATTTTTTTCCTAAAATGCTAGCTAGCACTACTAACTATTACATCTGAATTTTTTTCAAATCGTTTCACAAAATGGGTATTATGACTCCTTACATGTAATTATTACAATACGATCTTATTATCAATGTGAAAATATAAATGAAACAAAAGAAAATCTATTTCTAGGTAGATCTTTCAAAGTAATTCATAGGAACATGATCTGTAGTTACTCCTTTCATAGTCTATCCACGAACTCTGAAGGGAGGGGTGGACATGGCCACAACTATGTCCTGACTACTTCTCTCCCAAGTTCACAGCGGCAGCAACCATTCCAAGGACAATGGCCCACCTCCCCTTCGGTCACTTCTTTGTCGAGCTGACTGGCCCTTCACGGTGACATGCTGCCAGTTGCCCATCACCAGCCACTCACAATTTGCTCACTGTGTTTCATGAGACAGTTGTTTGTAGCTGTTTGGAACACATTCATCCCTTTAGGGATTTATGTGCTCGTTGCAATGCCAACCTCCATAGTGAACGAAATTTCTTTCTAACTAAAATAGATAATTAGAGGCTGGTAATTATTGGTCAAGAATTATCAGAGTGAAAAAATTAAGCTCCTCATAAACAGCTCTTGGCAGTGGCCTCTCTTTACACCATCCCAGGCTTAGCAGCCCTTATTCCATGCACTTACACATTCACTCCGCTATGGTTGAGCCTCGTAATTTTATATGAGCCCATCCCTTCATGGGGTTAAATACATTTAGATTTCCCGGGTCTGTCTCTTCGTTGTTAATATGTACCAAATAATAATAACCAGAAATCGCACAGAGGAAAATAACAATAAATCTTTACTACTCGATAGGAAGAGAGGGTAGATATACATTAAAAGTCATGATGCATAATGGCTTCTTTTGGGATTCTAAATGTATGGTCAAAAATGAACAAAGACTATGTGAAAAGAACAAAGGAGGACAAAAATGTTCTCATTTACCACAGACATTAGCCTTCCCCCCAAGAAAGCTGTTAAAACATTTGGTAGTTCACTCCTTCCCCCAATCTCTCCCTCACTCTTTGAGAATGTGTATGTAAAAAAGAAAAAAAATCCCTAAGTAATTACTGGTCAGATATATATATATATATATATATATATATATATATATATATATATATGTATATTACATATATATGTATATTAGCAAAACCATGTTAAAATGTGGTAAACAGAAAAGATTTTACTTTTTTCTGACATATCTATTAGCAAAACCATGTCAAAATGTGGTAAACAGAAAAGATTTTATTTTTTCCTGACATATCTATCTAATAGCAAAACCATGTCAAAATGTGGTAAACAGAAAAGATTTTATTTTTTCCTTAATAGGCATATGCTAAGTCCCTGCACATTTTATGAAATAATTACTCTGCAATTGAGATTATATGTCCACACCTAGCAACAAACAGCATGTAAGGATGCCTTTATGTATGTGGTGGAAACATCAATGATTTCCTTTGGCAAATGTCCATCATCAATAGCATGAAACTAGTACGCTCAGAAAGAGGACGATTGGACGTTGCCTAAAAAACCTATGCACTCCCCAGAAAGATGCAAAAGGCTTAGCTACAGGGGGACATTAAGTCACAGTTCACTGGGGGCATCTGCAGACCTCGTTTTCTCCCAGAAGACACGGTTCTTCCACCACACTGATTGTAAAATGAAATCTGCAGAAATACTAGCCATCCTCTTAGCCAAGTAAGAGGCTTTTCAGACAACCCCTAATCCCTCTTCCCCTACTAAATGTCTAGTTCAGATTATTTTTTTATTAGATAAAAAATACACACAGATACACAATCTAAAAATATCTAGCCTCAATGGAGGTATTTTAGCCAACAAAATAATGCTGCCTGCCTCATTTGAAAGACTAAGTATCACACTGGGATTTTAAAAGGGGCATCTCAGCCTTGCGACTCCCTCCTGTTTCACCTTCCCTCTCTGGATAGGAGAAAGGGGTTTAAGAACTTGGATGCCTGGTCAACAGACAGAGCAATTAAGTGGAGGCTATTCACTTTGTTTAGAGTGCAAGAGAATCACATATTATTTAAAATAGCCTGAATATTAAATAATCAGGCCCTTCGTGTAAGGGAAAGGGATTTGCTTCCCTGATAAAAGGTGAATTGTTAATGCTCAGATCCCAAGAGGAGGTGAGAGTCATATTAATCCACTATTAGAGAGGGGAAGACTTGGGAGAGCACTAACGATGCGAGGAACATAAGACAAATACGAAGAGAAGCAATTGAGAAAAAGAAAAAGATGAGGCAGGGCAGACTGACGGCACAGACAAAAAGACAGTGAAACCGGAGAGCCGAAAAGATCTCTTAGCGCTCCACGTTCAAGCCAGACCCCACCTGTGGAAAAGCCATTAACACTGTGGTTGAGATACATCCTACGTGCTCATCTGCATGGTGGATGAATCAGAAACCCAGAAAGGAACTTTATACTGAAGGGGTCTGGACAGGAGCAGGATCCACTACATAGTCTGTAGCCAGAAGATCTGAAAGCCAAGGCTAAGGAAACTACCATGGGCAGAATCACCCATGACCACCAAGCAACACTGAAGAAACACGGGATGGGTAAATATAAACGGTTGTCATTTGGCAGGGAACACTTATTTTTTTCCTGTCCTTTTCTTTTAAGAAGAAAAAAAAATGTAATTTTGGAGGTTCACACAGAGTACTTTTTTCAGGATTCTGAACAGGAGGCAATTTGCAAGGAACATTCTGAGAATCCCTTCCATGCTGTGATTATCTTCTGCAGGCTTATGATGACCTTATAATACTATTCTGCCATGATAAAGGATATATTAATTTAATGCATAAAAATCACTAATAGCCTTCACACTCAAACATGGCAAATGAAGAGATCAAACGATCAATGCATAAACCGTGTCATGTATATGGTCCAGTTTCCAGTTAATATTTTAGTTTTTTTTAAAATCAATAACAATCATCTATAAAGTCTTATCATTTGAAAAAAGCTAAAGCTATTGAAAAACTATAAATCAACTTTCCAACATGTTTCTTAATTTATCTTCTCTAGTTTAGACAAAAACATTGCAAGTTCTGCTATGGTAATTTTCCTGTGCTGGGGTTAGAGTAACCCTAAAATCTACGTTCTTACATTCTTAAAGCACTGTTCCCTGGCTGTATGATACAAATTAGTCCCCCTAGAAACAAATTCTGTATCTAAAGAGTTGAATCTTCCTTCCTATCTTACAAAGTTTCTTATTAGCTCAATGTAAGGTTAACTGGACTTTAAAATATACCTATTTATGTATATGTAAAATATACTTATTTATGTATTTATAAATTATGAAATAAAAACACATGTTAGCCAGGCGGTCTAATCCCAGCACTCGGGAAGCAGAGACAGGCAGATCTCTGTGAGTTCGAGACCAGCCTGATCTACAAGAGCTAGTTCCAGGACAGGCTCCAGAGCTACAGAGAAACCCTGTCTCGGAAAAAAAAAAAGAACAACTCATGCACTCATGTTATAAAAATACAAAGGAGTAACAAAAATAGTACAAAATAATAGCAATTGTCATTTTCTAGTAGCAAAAGATGTGCTTGATAAAGTTTAATTGTCTGATAAAATTCTTAGCATTGTTACTAAGTGCTCATCAAATTAAAAAACAGACACTAACCCCTGAGGAATTCATGGATAATGGGACAATATGAGTAGGTGAAAATATTGTTGTTTTAGTTCTAGCCTATCTAGTAAATGCAATACCCTAAAATCACTGGCCTGGAGTAGCTTCAGATATCTTTTCCCTAACCACTTTTATAAAGATCTATGGAAAATTTGGTGGGGAATTAAAAAATGATTACTGAATTTTTTACGTGATCTTTATGATCATGATTATTTCCAGGCTGTTGAAACCATACTTATAAAACTATTTTATGGCAATTTAAATTATTTATGTTTCCCCATCACAAAAACTCACCACTTTGGATTTTGATACAAAGATGCTTAAGCAACACACAGCAGTGCCATTATCATAATAACTTCTGAAATTAAAACCTGTCTAAAACTCTATGGAAAGCTAACATCCAGTTCATTAACCATTCCTGTTAGTTTTCAATAATGCAAAAATGATTAGAAGTTTAATTTGTTAATCACCTGTGCTTTGACTGGCAGAACATAGATAATCCTCTGCAGAAGTCTAAACTAGCCCTCACAGAAAATAAAACATGCTAATGCTTTACCAGGTCTAATAAGAGGAATAAAAAAAAATCAATCATTCCTAGGTAAGCCATTGATGGCAGAACAATTAATTCATCTTTAAAGCTTTTAATTACATAGGCGCTGATTGATGTACATGCATACCAGAAAAACAGATCAGTAATAAGGGGCAGAGACTCACTTACCAATCATGTGATTTGCCACATGAACCTGGATGTCCCACTCGTTGTAGAAAACCATCTGACACTTGATGCACTGGTACGTCTTCTTCTGAGAAAACAAGTATAAACAGGGTGACTTAGACACGCGTGTCTAACTGCTCCCACTCAAAACAAACTTAAGTCAAATATCTGACCACAGAGTGCTCTTTCCAAGATATTGGTTTTGTCTATGTGGCTGATTAAAATTCTGTGGATTTCTCACACAAATACCATGAGTTTCTTATCAAGACTCTTGAGAGTTGACAGCCATACCAAAGGTTGATCTATGTATAAGAAACAAAAACACCATATTATGAAATAATACCATAAAATAATATAAATGCTCTTAAGCTCAAAAACAGACACTAGTATTTTAAAATGTCTACAACAAAAGGCTCAATTTCAAAGATCAATGTCTTTGAGAATCAGATACAGTTTAATTCTGACCAAAGTCATGGCGGTAGTTTCTTCCACAAATGAGGAAGTGAAATGACTAGTAAGTTGAGGTTCATAGCATTTTAGATAGTGGAGCTAGGGATATGGCTTGACAGTTAAGATCACTTGCTGCTCTTTCAGTGGACCCAGGTTCAATTCCCATCACCCACATAAACAGTCACAACTGTCTGTCACTCTAGTTCCAAGGGATTGGCCACCTTCTGGCCTCTAGGGCACCTGTCACTAACATTGTGCACAGACATACATGCAGGCAAAATACTCACACACATATAATGAGTATCATTCTTTTAAAATGATTTTTTATCCAAAGTCTGAAAGGCAGGTAATGCTTTTGAGATTCTAATTCATTTAAATATGTACTTCTCTTCTTAGGAAGTTGTATCAGAATAAACATGACGGTCCAATGAAATAGATGGACAGAGTGTTTAAGATAATCTTTAGGGTATACACAAAACTGAGCCTCAGAGGAAGGAGAAAGGTGGGCCTGGTGCCATCGTGACACAGAAGTGGGAAGAGAAGGAAAATCTCTTCAGACTCAAATGAGGCGGTCTGATAAAGCAGATAGTGTGGGCTGGTCCTTATTATCAGTTTCAGAGCATGGGGGGGGGGACTTGATAATTGAACGTTGGTTTGCTGTACAGAATACACCATCCTGTACATTTCTTTGCAATTAAAGACCATTTACAATTAAAGACCACATTGAAAAATTAAAACTACTATGATGAAACAAGAAACTATGAGATCTCTCAAATATGAAAAAATTATACCTGTAAAACTGCATACATGATGTGTGTTATAATCATTCCCATGAGATTAAACTTTCACATGCAGTCATACCACAGGTTTTACTGATGGTATTAATAGGAAATATGAATTATAAATTATAATTCATTTTGAAGAGTTCAAGTTGTTTACGGGATAAAAAAATAAAGTTAATCATAAAAATAGTATAATTTTACTTGGAATTAAAAAAGATAAATACTACAAATGTCAAATTTTCCTAATTGTTAAAATCTACGTAGTATTTTCTTCTCCAACAATGGGCATTATACCTTGCAAACCATGGAAACTCAGGCGTGTCTCTAATCCAGGTGTCTAAATTATCCAAAGGTCTATGCACATTAGAATACACTGGACTGAATGCACTGAATCTAACGCTACCCAGGGCATCAAACACCCTGACAATCAAGAAGAAAGACTTACTGCATGGAGCTGTCCCCTAGATCCTCTGACGGTGACGTACAGAGCGACATGTGCTGTGTAAATAACAGCCATCCCGTTTGTAACAGTATTTCCCTTTAGAACTAGTTAGAAAATATTTCTTGCTCCCTGATGGCCTACATTATATATTGTTTATTAGCATACCTCAAACATCATTCCTGATATGTGACCTTGCTGAAAAACAACGAAACATAAACTTAATGGCTAGACTTTTCTCTTGTTATCACAGGAAAGCACAGACCATGTGGAAAACTGTCTCCGAGCAGGATGACTGATGGGCGTGTGGCTGGAATCTACTCGGGGCGCTCTTTTCTCCTCCTCCACTAATAAAGAATAAAGCAGTTGAAAAGCCAAGTAATAAAATGCCAGCACTTCTGACTATCTTCAGAATGAACTGGCGTATCTGAAGACCCCTCTAAGTTTTCTCTCACTGAAGAAAATTCTCTGGTCACTACTGATAATCTGCACGGCTAATTCTCTCCACCTTGCAGTGTCTAAAACGTTTTCTCCTGCTTTATATCGACATGGCCGTGTTCTTAGATATATACACTAAACCTACAGTTAGAGGGAAGTATAAAGCAAGGTACCATGCCTTAACTACTCCAGCTCCATCCATCTCAGCATACTCCCCAGGTTTCTCAAAACAAAGCCATGCTATTCAAATGGAGGTGTGCTAAAAAACAGTCCAGTGAAAACCATGGTGAAAATTCATTTTCACCTTGCAGCTTTTAGGATAGTAGATTTAAATGGCCTGTAACATTACAAGAGGTTCTTTTCACAATGTTTGAGAGCACTGCACACCTGCACACCACCCTCTAAGTAAGAGATCTAAACAGTGAGCCTGATCCTTGAAGAGCTCCACACAGCTGAGATTCCCAGGGACTCACCCTACTTCTAGGACCCATCCATTCTCCCCTGATTTCAACCACTGCTCCCAGCCTAGGCTGTGGCTATAAAGAGCAGGTCGAATCCCATGTCTAATAGACAGTTACATTAACCCCCTTTTCAGTCTGAGAATAGAGACCCTTCACAACAGACTCCTGAATGGCTTTCCAACATGATACTCTCCCCCCAGTCACTCTACCAAACAGAACCCCAAGTGAAGTCAGATGCCTGAGGGGTGACCTGATGCTGCACAGTGCCAGAGGACTGTCACCTCCCTTAGGACAACTGCTTCCATTTATATAAAAGACAACAACAAAAAAAGGCAAGGAAGATAATTCCTCTTAAAAGCAGGTGAAGTAGAAACAGAACTTCCATTGTTTGGGCCCCAGATTGGCCTTGATCAACGCTTAGGTTGTCAATTTACTTGAAATGCTAATTTAGTACCATTTTTAAAAGAGACTTTTTTTTTTCATTAGCCTTTTTAAATGTGCTGCTTGGGAGTGGGATTGTCATTTCCTGATTGTTCTCTTTTGTTTTCTGATACTGATAGATGTAATTATCAAGGATACAACTTTTTTCTAGCACCTCATTATTTTTGATTGATTTTGAGAACAATTTAAACGTGCCTCTTTGACATTTTTGTTTTCAGCTATACTCTGGTTAAGGTATTCAGAGACTTTCAGAAAAGAACATCTCGTAAGTAAAAAAAAATGATTAAAGATCTCTAATAACGTATAGTAGAAAAATTTTTTTTGATTAACTCTATTTTTCTCTACTTGATCTCTGCCCTGTTAGCTTTTAGACTACATTTATGTTACCAAATTAAAAAATTATGAATTTATAAAAGATTATTTTTTAGAGTTGTAGATTGCTTTGATTTTAATATAATAATTACATTAAAAAACCAGTGAGGCCATAGTCACCCTCAAAGACAGAAACCAATCTCAGTTGCCACCATGACTATTAGATACGTCTCTAAGTATGATTTCCCCTTTTGCAGATCGCCCTTCCTTTCTTTTTAATTGTTGTGAAACAGAATCTCCCTGGACATCTCAAGCTGGATTCAAACTTAACATTCTTCTCTTCAGCCTTCAAGCACTATGATTACAGATGTCTGCCGACACCTGGTGATGTAAATTTCTGTTTCTGACAACTGGCAATCAAAGGGTCAGAAACAATTGGCTTTTCCCCTTTCCAGGGGGGAATTTAGTTTGTGAGGTCTTGGTCATGGTTGTTTAAGCAAGAAATCAAAACAAAGAAACAAGAAAAAAAAAGGTAGACAGAAATGCTATAATGAGAAGCAGTCACCCTGCAGTGGTCTGGGTAAGCATTAGTAGCTGCTGGCTACTCAGGAGAGAAAGGGACCTCTGCGTCCCTGAAAGGATGATACCTGAAACAACCTTCAGAGCCAACAGCCTAGTTCTCAGCAAATACAAAGACAGAAGAATAAACATGGGCCTGAGGGCTGGGCAGGGAGGGGGAGGGGCGCAACACATCACCCACAATATACTCTTAGAGAACTGGGCTATTACCTTTAAAATATCCAGGTCACAGGAGGAGAAAGGTAACTATTCCCAGGTGACCCAGAAAAATTTCTTCACTGAATGTAACATAAGAGGTCTGACTTGGCGGTGAAGTTCTGTGCCAACTAGGGAAGTGTGGTCACCATCTGGTAACTAGGTGTTATTAGGGGCTACTGGGTATCTGCCTAGGGTGGAGGATGGTAAGGTATGCAATGGGCAAGGCCCTTTACATCAGGAGAATCGCACGCACATATAGAGGTGAAGTGGTTTATTTGTATGATTTTTTACTCTGTTCCCTCCCAGTCACTTTAACATAGTTCTGGCAGGTAAAGCTGAAATCCCATTTTAGAAGCAGGCTCTCCTTCCTGTGGCGCACACTGGCTTTGACACTATCAGAGATGATGGGAAACAGGTCAGAATAAGGAAGGACTATTTCTGCTGCCTTGGTCTCAGGTCCCCAATGATCACAGACCCTTCTACAAGATTTACATTGTAGAACAGGTTCCAAACTCCCGCAGTTCATTGCAGGAGTTATCTATTTTCTCTTAATATTCTGTCGTTTTAACACCTTATTTCAACTATGATCTTATTTCAGTACTAAAAGAACAGTTTCAATCTGAGATCTTATGAAAGCCTTCTCATTAAATTAATATAGTTATTAGGTCTTTGCAAACTTTGTCCAGAACCTTCTATGTGACCAACGCTGGATGGAGCCTCTCTACCCTGCTCTCGTATATCAACTGCTGTTCTCTACCTGCTTTTAGAAATTGGTATGAACACCTGAATTCTGACGCAGGGAATCCTGCCCTAACGCAAGCTACTGGTTTACAGGGCTGTCTGGTCAAGAGTCATCTCTAACAAAGCTTCAATTCAAGGGCCAGCTTCTGTTGCTAATTTTAGATATTCAAATACTCTTGGCTTTTTTGTGTTTTCCTGAGCTTAAATTTGCTTAAAATGCTGCCAGTCTTCTTAGTGGGAATTGCAATCTTTGTAAACTATCAAGCCTACTAAGAAATAGTTATCTTTGTAAACTATCAAACCGACACCTCATTTCCAACTTTGTCAGTCTGTCACTTTTGGTGCCCCCCCCCCCCCCCATTCATCCAAGTCTTGATTTGAAGCCCACTTGGAGTGAATGAGTTTTGCCATTACCTCTCTGATGTTATGCCAGTTTGCTGGACCTGAGCCTCACAGAGCGGCATTTCCTGTGTACCTGCCCTGCTGCAGGATAGAGGACACACAACATGCTCAATTTAAAATCAGAAACCTGCCTCTTTTCCCGCTCCTTTAACTCTCTAGCTGAAAAACTCATGTACTAAATAGTGATCAACAACATAACTTTTTTTCCAATTTCTTGTCAAGAGAAGGAAATCGTCCTATTGCTGCTTTATTTATTTGCTGATTGTTGATTTATTTACTTGTGCACATATGCCTGTCTGGAGTGCACGGGCCTGAACTCAGAGCCACATGGACACTAAGCCAGCACTCTGTCACTGAATTACCCCAGAGCTCCTCACCTTGGTCTAGTTTAAAAAGCAATGCTGAAAGTTAAGCATGGTGGCACACAGTACAATCTCACTACTCAGAGGCCAGAGTTCAAAGCCAGGGGCTGGAGGAAGGGCACAATGGTTAAGAACACTGGCTGCTCTTCCAGAGGACTCAGATTCAATTCTCAGCACCCACACAGTGACTCATCTGTAAACTCGGGTCCCTCAGGAATCTGATGCCCTCTTCTTTCCCCCAGGACAGCAGGCATGCATGTGGTACACACTCATATACCTCAATAACACCTATACAAACAAAATAAATAAACAGGAATTTAAAACCATCCTGGATTATACAACAATGGTATTTTTAAAATTTTGAAAATAGATAAATGAATAAGTACCACATTGGCCTTGTCTGATAAGAAGGACTTAAAGTCCCACAGCCCTGCAGGCCCTTGCCTTTGGCCTCAATGTCAGACTCAGTTTCTGTGCCTCAAGGATGAAGGGTAGTTTTGCATTTGACTTTGTCTGCATGGCTTCCTGTGTTTCTGTTTCATCACCATTACTCCATGATTGAAGCTTCGGAGTGTAAAACTGCAGTACCACTTCTTGTAGCCCTCAGCTTCCTTTATTTCACCAGTCTCAAGGAAGGAAAGGACAGTCTGAAATGCTGTTCAAATCCTGACAACGGGATGCTCTACAATGATGCTAAAACATACTCAGCCCAGTTATCTGCAGTCATCCTGGTTGGAAAGAAACTCTAGAATGTTCTTTCTGCAATCAGTCGCTATTTCGTGGCTTCACGGTTCAGCTGAGTGATGTCATCTAATGTCTGTGAATCTTAGCTAACTTCACTGTGAACTGGAAAGAGTAAAGCTTACACCTTAGAGTTACACGTGAAATGAGAACTGTAGAGGCACACTTAGCAGTATGCCTACCGTGGAGCCAGCACCAGCAGTAACTGCCTCTGCTGTTCTTTATTATGGGGATGTAATGCGAGGGTACCCATGGGCACACGAGATCCCGACTGAAGGCCAGCTCTAAAGATGGACTTTAGAAGCGTATTAATATTTCTTTAAAGTCAAACACGCAAATGACCTCTAACAGTCCTAATCTCTAGTTTTAAAAGCTCAATAATTGATAGTATAAAGGATACCATCGTTAGCAACAGGGTGGAGAGTGACGGAAAGGATGAGGTTGAAGAAAATCTGTATAAAGATTCAAACCAGGCCAAGAAGACGGCTCCCTGGGTAAAGTGTTCACTATGCAAACGGAAAGACTGGAGTTCTGAATGACAGCATAGGGAGGAACAGCAGCTCTCATGTGACTCTAGAGCTTTGAAGGTGAAACAGGGCTTCCCTGGAACAAGGTCGCCAGCTAAAGTAACTGAAGTAGAGAGCTGTGGGTTCAATGAGTACCCTGCCTCAGTGGAGAGTGATTGAGGAAGACACTGTGTCAACCGCCAAACACACATGAACTCACATACATACATACCTGTATACATGTGTTCCCACACACATGTAAACACACACACACACTTAGGCATTAATTTACACAAAATCAGGTCAAATCAGCTAGGTGAAACAAAAAACCAAAAGTTTTTAATGTTTATAGCAATATATATTACCATTCTAAAAACAAACATATTAGTTATAAATTATATATGGTCAGGATCCCTTTTACTGGGAAGTATTCTGCTCGCAAGCAAATGGAAATTATGT
The DNA here is from genome assembly GCF_018167655.1 of Microtus oregoni. NCBI lineage: Eukaryota > Metazoa > Chordata > Mammalia > Rodentia > Cricetidae > Microtus > Microtus oregoni. The sequence continues at coordinate 38,932,914 of NW_024543070.1, read as the reverse complement.
ATAATATATACTCATGTAGGAGTATAAAGGGCCAATAGCTTTGTGCCAAAACTCAATAATTTAGACATATTAAGTTAGTCTCGTTTTCCACATAATAGTGGAATTAATATGAAAAGAAGTCATTCAACCCTGAGGGAAAAGTGGCTGAAATGTAACACAAGCTACTGGCGATGACAAGCTTGTCCACATAACCCAACGAAAAATGGAAGCATCGTTATTGTGTAATCTGGGAGACTGGCAAGTACTTTGTCTAACGCCTGGCACATGGCAAGCATTAACAACTGAGATCTCTGAATTCAGGGAATTATAATACACTTTGGGGAAGGAAACACACAAACAGTAATGTACTTCAAGGATTTTGCCCAAAGAACATGGCAAAACAAACCAGGACCAAGCAGCTTTGTTGGTACCGTGAGTAGAGCAAGCTTCAGTCAGGTGGGGACAGAACAACACAGCCAGGAGAAGTCAGAAAACAATGCCCTAGAGGTGACCCATGATCTGAAACAGAATAATTCTCTGGAGTCTAAATCTATTCCAAAGTGCCGATCGCACACCAGGCATGACGCTCACGGTCTTGTGGGGCATTTGCTAGACTGAGGAGAACAATCATTAAAAAAATAGGGTCAAAGATTGCTTCTGGCCAAGCAGCTAGACAGAAAACACGGCAGAAAGATAAAGCTTCCCCTAGTTAATAACAATCTGGACACAGGCTATTGTTTTAATTGTGTCTTCTTAAAGCATCATGGAAAAATTACTTATTTGAGCAGATTTATTTTTGACAGTGAGATCTAGATCCAAAAAGATTTTTTAAAAAATTTAAGCTACCACTAATTTCAAAACCAAACAATAAAAAAGTCAAACCAGTTTTTTATTTTTTAGTGGATTTTTAAAACACTAGGTAAAATGTACTAAAACACTTTATTTCCAAATACATTTTTGATAGTCAAAATTCAAGAAATAATTGAGTCTTCAAAAAAATCAACTCAAACAACCAAAATTTTATTTGAAAGATGGAGTCATACCTATTATACTCAGCGAATATTATGGAAAAATTATTCTGGAGATTATAAATTAAGAAATTTTGTAAAACTTAAAACTAATAAAAATAGGAAAGCAATATTTCAAATCAGTTCAAAATTAATTTTCAGAAATTTGCTTCAAACTTTGCATATTTACTTGAACTTGATGTTAGAAACTGGCTTTGCTTCTTAGGTTTCTCGCTCAGCTGAGTTACTGCCTCTTTGTCCTTGTTTCCCCAATGCATGTGTTGGTTTTCTTCTCAAAGGGGTCAGTTCACGCCCCGTCTTACCCAGGCTCCTACAGCACCTCAGGAGCTTACCTTTTCTGATCCCACTTAAAGGCAGAAGGATTCAATGAATCTTTGTCCCAGTGCCATGACCAATCTATGTGAATCCAACGTCTTACAGCATTGTGCTTAGGACAATAAGTTGATATGTTCTGTTATCACCTGAATGCTAGGCAGTCTAGTCAGTCACCCTACACTTACCATCTCCATTCAAAGGCATTTCCTTTCTCAGAATCCTTAGTCATCAGAGAAATGCAAATCAAAACAACTCTGAGATTCTGTCTTACTTCTGTAAGAATGGCCAAGTTGGCCAGTAGCCAGGCCGGAAGTATAGGTGGGACAAACAGGCAGGAAGTACAGTCGAACAGAAGAAGGAAGAGGAAAGTTCTTTTGGGAATCATGACCCAGCCACAGAGCAAGCAAGATGTGACTGCCTCGCCACAAAAGGCGCCAAGCCACATGGCTAACATAGACAAGAATAATGAGCTAATATAAGTTATTACAGTTAATAAGAAGCCTGAGCTAATGGGCCAATCAGTTTATAACTAAGAAAAAAAAAGATGGCCAAGATCAAAAACACTGATGACAACTTATGCTGGAGAGATTGTGAGATAAAGGGAACACTTCTGCATTGTTGGTGAAAATGCAAGCTGGTACAGCCCCTTTGGATATCAGTGTGGCGATTTCTCAGAAAATTAGGAAGCAATCTCCTCAAGACCCAGTAATACCACTTTTGAGTATATATCCAAAGGATGCTCAATCATGCCACAAGGACATGTACTTAACTATGTTCATAGCAGCATTGTGTATCATAGCCAGAATCTGGAAACAACCTAAATGCCCCTCGACCGAAGAATAGATAAGGAAAATATGGAATATTTAAACAATGGAGTACTACACAGCAGAAAAAAATAACAACTTAAATTTTGCAGGAAAATGGATGGAGCTAGAAAATATCATTTTTAGTGAGGTAACCCAGACACAGAAAGACAATTATCACATGTACTCACTCATAAGTGGGTTTTAAACGTAAAACAAAGAAAACCAGCCTACAAATTACAATCCCAGAGAACCTCGACAACAATGAGGACCCTAAGAGAGACTTACATAGATCTAATCTACATAGGAAGTAGAAAAAGACAAGATCTTCTGAGTAAATTGGGAGCAGGGGGACCTTGGAGAGGGTTGAAGGGGAGGGGAGAGGCAGGGAGGGAGAGAGCAGAGAAAAATGTAGAGTTCAATAAAAATCAATAAAATTAAAAACAAAACAAAAACAAAAGACATTTTCTATTCCTGCTCCCAATACTCCACACCACTACATACAGAACCAGAAATCAGTCAACTGGAAGAAGCTGAAGTACAGGTTATATTTTAAAAACACACATACACCAAAAACAAAAAGCTGAAGAAGCCAAAAGAAAATAAGCTAACTCATGAGTTAAAGTGGATAATTTGCCTCTAATTACTCGTGGCTGTGGCATGAATTTCTTGTTTAAAGCAAGTTACGATTTGCAGTGAATATCAGCTAAACTTGTCATCCTAACTCTTCTATAAAAATTCTTATCATACAAAAAGTAGTGTATTGATGCTTTCATGAATATACAGCTGAAGAGAAATGGAAAAATCAAAATGTTTGACTTACTTTAAGCTCTATTAGACTCATCAGCTGATTATATACTGATGCCTTTAGCTTAAAAGTCACTGGAACCTCCCTTCTGCCTCATGGTAGCTATGATGATGTGTACATGGGCAGATGAAGGAGCCATGGTAGCTATGGTGATGTGTACAAGGGGAGATGAAGGAGCCATGGTAACTATGGTAATGTGTACATGGGGAGATGAAAGAGCCATGGTAGGTATGGTGATGTACACATGGAAAGATGAAGGAGCCATGGTAACTATGGTGATGTATGCATGGGGAGATGAAGGACCCATGTGATGTGCACATGAAGAGATGAAGAAAGGAGCTATGGTAGTTAGTTATGGTGATATATGCATGGAGAGATGATGGAGCCGTGGTAGCTATGGTGATGTGTATATGGGGAGATGAAGGAGCCATGGTAGCTATGGTGATGTACACATGGAGAGATAAAAGAGCCAGGACATGTTTCATTGTGTTCCCTCACCATTCAACTGCATCACTTGTCCATAGGGATCAAATTCTGAGTTGGTGACATGATTTATGTTCCTATTATAAAACATGAAGAGTATCATGAGATAGAAAAGATACTTCTGAAGCTTATGAGGAAATATTTTCTTGGTTTGGAGAGATGGTTTTGTCAGTAAAGCCCTAAAACCGTGTAAAAATCTGAGTTCGGTAACCCATGTTTGTAATTCAACCGACAGAGTTAGGCAGGTAGTTAAGCCTCCCTGGAGCTCACTCACTGGCCAGCTAGCCGAGTTCATTTGGTGAAGTTCTAAGCCAGTGAGAGATGGTCTAAAATAAAGTGCAGGGAGTCTGAAGAACACTACCTGTCCTTTGACCTCCACACACATGTGCACATATCAAACCTAATTATGTACATACATCTGCATATATCACATGTGCAAACACATATTTTCTTATGTAATCTCTGTCTTAAAAGAAAGTTGAGGAACTTAATAGGTTCATTAACCCTTTGAGACTTGATATCATTGGATAACTATCACAAATATCAAAAAGATAAGACAAAACCTTGTTTCTTGCTAACTCATGGTTCTTTTTTAATTTTCTAATAATAATACTTGCATGTTTTATCTGAATTATTTCTACAGTGTTAATTTATGAGGTAAAGGGGTTATTTACTCTTTAAGTGTGGACATAGGGCATTAATTCATTCATTTCATATCTATTGAAAAAAGCTTATTATTAAGACACAATAAATCAATATGTACAATTCATATGTTTATTGTTAATTTAAAAACCCTTGTTCAGGCATATTCTCTTTATTTTTTTACATGTATTTTTTAATAGTGCTGGGGATTGAACCTAGGGCTTTGCCCATAAGAGGCTCATGCTCTCCCACTGAGCTGTATCTATGACTCTTCCTGTTCTCTTTAGGTAAAAGCTCCCTTGAGTCCTCCCCATTCTCCTTTGTTTCTATTCTTGGTCTATCCTTCCAGCTATTCTTCTGGCAGCCTCGTGTCCCACCCACAGGACGCAGTCTCTTCCAATCTGGTCATTCCAGTGCCCACATCAGTGCCCAAATTACCTGTCTGTTGTTACTTTTATCTCCCATGAGATATCTTACTGTATTGCCTCCCACACTGTATCCATCCCCCCTCCACCCCCAAACATCAAGAATTCTCTTTTCTCTCATCCATCCCTACCACTCAAACAGCTTCCCCACTTAGGCATGTCAAACTACCCTTCTCATTTCTTTCAGATTGCTTCTAAATCCCACCTGAGTCAAAAAGCCAGTTAACAATTACACCTACACCATGCTCTGGATGTTGGCTTCACTATTCTTTTTTTTTTTATACTAAGTTTTCAGGACACAGTGATGTTTCCTTCCCTTCTCCTATGTTAAAATGTCCTGTGATGTTACAGGTATTAACTGAACAATATATGGCTGATTTTAGCCCCCTTGATCGGATTGAAATTATCTAGATTTTAAGTTCTTTCTCATTCATCTTACTAAAAACATCTTCAAAAATAGAAAAAAATGTCCAAATATCATCCACATTTCCTTTTCTCTACTCTCCATGTACATGCAAGTGTGTGCTTGTGTGTCCATGTGTGCACATGGGTAGTGCACACACGTGTTGGGTGTGCACACATGTATGATAATATGAGGAATTGTCCTTGTCACACCTTATCCACTGAGGAGGGATCTGTCAGTCAAACCCAGAGTTCAGTGATATGGCTAGTCTCCCTTGTCAGTTCGCTCTGGCCAACCCCCTGTCTCTATATATTAAGGCTGAAATTTCAGGCAGGTGACTGTGCTAACTTGGCATTTCTGTAGGTTCTGAAGACCCAAAACTAGGATCTTCTCTTGCACAGTAAGTGATTAACCAATAAGAAATCATTCCTTCATATTTTACAGTAGAAATTTTGTGGAGCAGAGAAGGAAAAGTGAGCTCATTCCATCTCACATTTCCCACTCTAGACCAGATGTGGTTCACTGAGATGAAGTGGCCCTGCCCACAACTCCCAGAAAATCACCAACTTGGTGTAGAGCACAGAGTGGCATGCCCAGATTCACACCTGTGGGATACAGCAGCTGACTGCAGAAGTAAAACCATTTCCTGACACTAACTCCTGAGGACCCTCGCTCCTCAGTACACAGCTCAGCAGAAAATTTACTCTCATCCAAACTTCTGGGGACCAGTAGTATTCCAAAAACTTGTGTTTCTTTTCCTTTTAATTTTTGGGATATCTGAATTCAGAGAAATCTTGAAGATAGGGTCTATGTCTAAACAGCCTAATTATGAAAATACATAAGCTATGCACATATTATTTGCACCTATCCCAAAGAGTTTCTTTGTACTTTTCATGGATCTATAATGCTTCTGTGAGCTGACCCACGATATGGGATGTGGAGCTTTCCTGTTTACACTGGTGATAACAAAAATCTTTAGAGTATTCCTGACTTTTAATTTTTAGATTAGAGATGCGTGAACTATGAGCATTCATTCAAATTATAGTCTCAGTTTTCCTAATACACAATGGGCAGGGTTCATTTGTCTTTTTCACTCTTATACGCAGAGCACGGCCTGCCAGAGCATGTGAGGTTGTGCATGAGTTGTATGTCAGGGAACTTCTGTCCCCTTATGTTATGAGGCGGAGAAGACTGCCATCACCAAACATACCTAGATTCTGTATCAATAAGCAGAAACAATCTCCCTGCCACCCTTCAGATTACCCCACAGTATTAATTTGAGACCTGAAAAAATTCTGTAGAATTCTCACTGATAATGTCTCTTATAAAACTAGAAATAGCCCACATAAAAATGGCCAAGAATACATAAGCTGGGAGAGTAGAGGTTCTTTCCTAAGTGACCTGCTGAGTCTGAGTAGGAGGCAGTGCTAAGAAAATCATAACAATATGAAACAGACATCTTACAAAGCACTCTCTATGATTTATTTTACTAACATGCTTTGTGGTTGTCATAAGTTCAGGCAACAACTTGGTCATTATTTTGAACGACAATTTGAAATATTATTATTGGATATATTTTTTTAAGAAATAAGATTACATTAATTTACTTTAGTGGGTATGTATGTGTACTATGTGTCTGTATGCTGGTAGACACATGTAGTATGCATCTGTATGTGGGTAGGCACATGAACTATGCATCTGTATGCGGAACTATACGTCTGTATGCGGGTAGGCACATGTACTATGCATCTGTATGCGGGTAGGCACATGTACTCTGTGTCTGTGTGTGGGTAGGCACATGTACTCTGTGTCTGTGTGTGGGTAGGCACATGTACTCTGTGTCTGTATGTGGGTAGGCACATGTACTATGCGTCTGTATGCGGGTAGGCACATGTACTCTGTGTCTGTGTGTGGGTAGGCACATGTACTCTGTGTCTGTGTGTGGGTAGGCACATGTACTCTGTGTCTGTGTGTGGGTAGGCACAAACCATAAAGCATGGGTAGAAGATAGAGAATATTAGAGTCATGTCTCTCCCTCCAGCATGTGGGCTCTAGGCACTGGACTCGGGTCCTCAGGTTTGGAAGAATACAGCTTTACCTGCAGAGCCATCCCACCCAGTCACCAATGGATGCATTAACTGGAGATTTAACTGTCCAGTTCTTCATCATCGTGCTAGATAGCCAGTTGGTGATTAGAAGATGCACCAGCTCCTGAAGGCTAAAGTCTTTAACAAGAGAAACATGAAAAAAAGTCACTGTTTTCCTCTGCATGTATGGAACTCAACATTTATTTAAAACTAGGTACTGACTGAAATAAGGAACCAACTAGATTTGACTTAGTCTAGACAGAGTAGCATGCCTGTTTTGAAATTATTTAAATTAGGAATGGCAAAAGGATCTCAATTCAGAGCTCTATGGCACTAAAACAATCGGTTTCTCAGGCTAGAGAAATGGCCTGCTGCTCTTACAAAGTTCCGAGCACCCAGATCAGGAGGCTCACAAAAGCCCACAACCGTAGCTCCAACGAATCCAACGCCCTCTTCTGGAATCCATGGGCACCTACACTCCCAGGCACATACCCAAATACACCTAGACATAGTTAAAAATAAAAAAAAAAATCCATCTTCTACAAAACCCATTTTGTTTACAGTGTGAATGGCTACAGATATTGAGCTCAGATACTCTTGCCAGATTTTCAGCCTTCCCCTTTAGACGTGTATCCCCCATCCTTTCCTCTCCCCATCCTCTCTTACCAATCTCACCCTTCTCCTTTCCTCTCATTCTTCTCTTACTTGCCTTCAGAGAATAAATCATCTTCACTAAACAAATGGTCGCTATTTGCAAATAAACTCTCTATTACAGTTCCTTTTTGCTTCCATATGGCCCATAACAAACTTTTAAATGTAAGTATTACAAGATCATTCTGAGGTAAGATGTGTTATATTCATATCAGTTTCTGTAAGTTAAGTTTATCTTTAGGTCATGATGTATCTTTGCTTTAAAGAACCAACTCCTAATTACATATTAGTAATCTGAATATAAGCTTAAAATAAACCAAGGTTATGTGTCAAAATTATAACTCCTATCAAAATCACACATTAAAATATCACCCCTTTCCCTCTCTGTTCCTCCAGTGTAAATATTCTGTACCCGATTAATGGAAAGTAATACCAATGGATTTCAATCATACAAATCAAGCTCTTTCAATGCCTTTCAAAATACTCATTTATTTTCTGGACTTAGAATGAAAAAGATCTTTTTGTTGTTGTTAATCATTTACTATGTTTCACACAATTTCTTCTTGACTTCAATGTTGCTTCCTTTGTGTGTTTTTTTTTTAATTCCCCTGCCCTTGGAGATGTGTTTCAATCCAGTAATATCACTAGACATTTTTCGTTTCCGATGCATGGTTATCTTACGCATCTGGACTCTTATCTATTCATTGTTGTTACATCCTCTGCGTTTACTGAAACTACCTCTAACCTCAGGGTGAATAAAATAAGATTTTATCTTTGCGATTTTTGCATTTTCTTTGATCCTTGGTTTTCAGCACTTCTAGGTTTGATTTTAACATTTAATTATGTTTTTCTACTTCATCAACTGTGGGAGAATAACTTATTTCGATACAGTTTGACTGAATAAGCCATTATTCTAGCCTTATTGTCATAATAAATTAATTGAAAAATTACATAAATAAGTTATGTCTATGCATGAATAAACAGAAATGCATGTATAATACTTATATATCAGTATTATAATATATAAATGATGTACCACATATTGTGTGTGCATGTGTGCTGTGCTTTGTCTACACTAAGAATCTTCATATTTCAGTGTGTTACATGCTCTTCATGATGACCTTATAAAGTATGTGTATAAAGACAGTGTGTGCATAAAGCCCATTTTATCAACAAGGGAAACTGAGGGTTTAAAGCCTCACAGACATTTCTATCAACTGGTATTTGATTTTTTTTCGGCCTAATAAAGTCTTCTCTTCTCTCCGATTATACTGCATACTCCTAAATGCTCCATAGTGGCTACCTCTCTCCAGCAAAAACTGCACAGACTTGCTTAGACGATGCCATGTTTAATTCTATAAAATAAATTATTTGCCATGATATGGGGGATTTTACAAGACTCTACCTGCCACTCAATCTCTTTGTGAAATGAATTACATAGGACATTACATACTTATGAGACATCTTATGTTCTATTTATGTGTGGGACTAAGAAACTGTATCAATATTTAGTTCTCAGAGAAATACTTCCATCTTTTTCATAATCTCCATTGCTTTCATCACCAAGTTTCAGGCTACAAGCATTTTAAGAACTGAAGATGCACACATCAGTGTTGCAAGCACCACGGAGGATATCTAGACGGAACCTGCCTTCACCTTCCATCCCGCTGATCTCATCTCCTGTCCACACCGCGCTACTATGCTTGTACCCTGTTCTGCTGACCCCCTGCCTCAGGCCTCTCCAATCTGTTTGATGGTTAGCACAGATAAATGCAAAGGGAATCTTCCCCGGGCTTCTTACTCTGTCCCATTGCTGCTAGGCTAGTACTTAACTCTCCACAGTGGTCAACCCTCTCCAAAACCTGCACACTCAGCTGAAAGTACGTCCAGCATGGCATCTGTCCACGTCTACTGCTATATATTAATTACCCTACAGGCTTTCCAGGCTCTACATTGAGGATTAAAAATGTATAGCTAATCTGCATAAAGAACTACAGCATACAGTTGTAATCACAGAAATATGCTTGTATAAAGGCCCTTCTCCTTACAACCTTACACCTCAATGTTCTGTATACAGCAAGAATTCATCTATCATCTTACAAGGCAATGAATAAAAACAAATCAATACTGCAGCCGAATGTTCCGGAAGCCGGGAGATCACACCTGTTCAAGCAGCAAGTGTGGCCACTGCTCTAAGTACACCAAAGGGAAGCATGAAGCTGCAATGTGACTATGTCTTTAGTAACAATGAAGGAAGAGGTTCTAGGCTCCCTGGGTGTGGCAGGTATGAGGTAACTGATAGAATTTTAGCCGTTGCTGCCCTTGCACAGTGCTGGTTTTATATTACCTGTTCTCTGGGGAGTGAAGGGCACATTTACTGTTCTGCCTGTGTTGTTAAATACCGAATGCTTATAAAGCACACATTTAATATAGGTTACATATAAAGAATATGCATTAAATTCCTGTGCCCCTGGCCCCACTTTGGCTTCCTCAGGAACAATCCCACACAATCCTCCTGTCCTCTGAATTGGCATTCCCCTTAACTCTCAAGGGCTTCTGTGTCTCTATATCTTCACAAAACATTTTTGCTTCCTGTTTGTGACAAAGGTCTCCTTTTTAACTTCTCATTTTCTTTATTTGATAGTTTGTAATTACCTACCAACTCATACTTTAAAGGTGTCTTTTTCAGTTATATTTATGGCAATATGTGTTGACAGCACGTATCTCTGAGTTCCGTTCTCTCGTTATTAATGGATGTGAACACACCAATCATTTAATTTCTGATACACGTTACATAGTCTTATTTTTAAAAATCACCCCTAACCTGCGGCCATGAAAATATTTTCTCTAGTTGTTTTAAGAGGTTTATGTCTTTGTCTTTCAAACATGTATGCATATAAACCACCAAAAACTACTTTTAATATATGAACAAGGATTTGATTTTTGACCAAATATTTAATGAGTTCAATATTTCATCTACTTCCTCAGTGATGAACAAAGATGGCTGCATGCTATCCCTGAGGTTTCAGATACATGTATCATTTTGGAAACATCTCATTTGGGGTCTATTAATTACTGAAGACTAGTTGCCAATTGATGAACTAGTAGGACAAGTTCCTCCCCCACTACCCCTGAGTATCTTTGCTACACTGTGTGAATGATCGTTTTACTATGTAGTTCAGGCTGGCCTCAGACCCTCAGTCCTCCTGTGCTGAATGTAATGGCTGTGTTCCACAGTACACAGAGTGTTCACATCTCTTGGTCTTTCATTTCTCCATAGGCATTTTGGAATTGCTTGTCAAGTTCCAAAAATTAAAAACATGAATTAAACAAACAAACTTTGCTGAAATTCTTTGCTGATGCAAGACCCACTGTATCAGTTTCAGCCTAAGCGATGACCTCAGGATGCTGAGGGTTCTGACCCATGAGCAAACTAAACTGTACTTCCTTATTTATCTAGGCCTTTTTAGGACATCTCTGAAAAATGTTTAATCCCTTTCTACATAAATGTTTTATGTATTTTATAGAATTTTCTCTCAATACACACATTTTTGTGCCGATTTTAAGTGAAATTATTTAGACTTCATATTTCCCTGTTTTGTTTGGTTGCACTGTGAAGAAAAGGTGTGTGACTTTAGTAAGTCTTTCCCATCCACATGAGCAGCTGGACTAAGATCTGTTTTAGGGTCTCTGGCAATGAGTCTGAGGATGCCCGGATACTTTTGAGTATCGTTATAAACAAAAAGCGCACACCCTGTATGTGACAGTAAAGCTGCTTTTTGCTTTTGAGCCATACTTCTATATTTAAATTTGCCTTAGTTGATCAGTTATAATACCCATAAGCTTGATCAGTAGCTTTATGAAATATTAATTTCATCAAAATTTTTCTATTATTTATACTAGTTGCTAATGTTGACATTGTAAATCATCTTCATTAGGTTAAGGAAAGTCTTCTTTCATTACAAGTTTAGTATATTTTTGTTTGTTTGTTTTTTTGTTTTTCGAGACAGGGTTTCTCTGTGGCTTTGGAGCCTGTCCTGGAACTAGCTCTGTAAACCAGGCTGGTCTCGAACTCACCGAGATCCGCCTGCCTCTGCCTCCCGAGTGCTGGGATTAAAGGTGTGCGCCACCATCGCCCGGCCAAGTTTAGTATTTTTAAGGATGAAAAGATGCTGAATATTTTTGCCTGGACTTCTGGAAATAAGCATGTAACTTATCTTACTTAATTTGCTAATGTGGTAAATTAACCCACCTCTGAGCTTGAACCCACCTCACGTTCTGTGACAAACCTAATGTATGATGATGTAATCTTATTTTTGACAGACGGGATTTCATTTTATAGACAGTTTGCTCAGGATTTTAGGACAATGAATGGTGTGCACTGGTGTGGATCTTGTCTACTGATACAAATTTAAGGCCAATTCTGTTATATGTATATTTCTGCTCTTGATTAAGGTATTGTGTATGTGAAGCTCATTTAAAAATGTAAAGTATAATTAAGAAATATAGGTTAATAGAGAGTCATCTGTAATAGGTAAGCTTATAGTCACATTAGTTACGTTTTCTAGATGTACAAGGATATATTTCAGATGGATAGGCATTCTTCAAACATTTCGAAGCCTACAGAATATGGCATTTAAAATGTTTTAAGAACTTAGGACTTTTCATGACAATGAGACACATCTGTTCCTGGTAACACCAATTGCTTCAAGAGGAAGATAGGCATCAAAGAGGCTCTGTATGGAGCTTGCTACCCATCTGGCCACTGCTTGATGCTATGCTGAATAAACTGGACATGCAGGACCCACAGAGAAATGACTGCTGAACTTGCCTAAAAGTGAGATGGTCCTTCAGGGTTCCTGCTTCATGAAAGAGTCTGCCAGACATTCTGCAGGATACAGAAGAAAGTGACCGACAAACTGCCAATACAGGTGGAACTGTTTGTGAAATATCCTGCTTCATGAAAAGTCTACTGGATACTATGAGTCTATAGGCAGAAGATGGATGCTCTAACGATACACAAGAACTTTGGGGGACTGTCCACCAGCGATATGTCTCTGTCAATTCTAGAGTTTTGGAAGTTGCTTACAAAGCATTTCCTGTTTACTTAGGTAATATTATATTATATTCTTCTGGAGTCTTTAATGGAGTTGAAGAATACATAGTTACAGTTTTCCTTAGTTATGTTAAATGATAAACTGGATATAAATATTATAACTACAATTCTTGCTTGATAACTGTTTTGTTGTATGTAATTTTACTATGTTAAAGTTAAAACCATCCCTTTTTATTTAAACAGAAAAGGGAAAATGGTGTGGGAGGTCCTTCTGTCTATGTGTTACTTTTATTGGTTAATTAATGAAGAAACTGGCTTAATCTGATAAGGCAGAGTAGAACTAGGTCGGGAAAACTAAACTGAATGTTTAGAGAAAGAAGGCCAAGTCAAGGAAAAGCCATGTAGCCCCGCTGGATACAGATGTCGGAACTTTACCCCATAAGCCACAGTCACACAGCAATACACAGACTAATGGAGATGGGTTAATTTAAGATATGAGTTAGCCAGAAATACACTTGAGCTATTGGCCAAACAGTATTATAAATCTATGGTTCTTTGTGGTTATTTTGGAGCTGAGCAGCCAGGAACAAACAAGCATCCTCCTACTACATAGAATCATGTTTAAAACAAACCTAGACTATTCGATTTCACTATATTGGTCTGATTTTGATATTAATATTATAATACAGAGTATTAGCTCTACATTTTAGGGTTCATTTTTTTGTTTCCTTCCTATATCAGAGCTCAGGTTGTATTTTTAGTTCATCATTAAAATGTGCTTATTTTCTCATCAATTCTATTTCCAAATAACGTACTAAGTGTCCTGTATTACTTATGTGTGTTTAAATCTGTTTTCTTTGCTATAGAATCTCATGTAGACCAGGCTGGCCTGGAAATAATAATGCAGCCGAGAATGCCCTAGAGATCCTACTTGCCCTGCCTCCACCTACCAAATGCCACTATCATGGGCATGCATCACACGCAGTCACCAGATCTAAGTATTTTTAATTTCTATTTTAAAGCTTTTTTGTGCTTGTTTGATATTTTTAGCTTGAAAATTTACGAATTTTTAAAGACAACTTTCTCACTTAAAATGTATTTATATTGCACTCAACGAATATGACTTGTGTAGTCTTCAGCGTTTTTAAGATGGGGAGAGAATGAATGGCAATGTTGAGGTTTGCTGTAGAAACAGGATGCAGAGAGGACAGGCATAAGAAATGAGAAGCAGCAGGCCAGCAAGCACAGATCTAGCGAGCTTGAAGCTGGCGATCACACAGGGAACAGAAATGAGGCAGGAATGGCCATGAGAAAGACAGAGCATTCTCTAAGGAAAGAGAATCAAACAGTTCTGGGCAGATTGGGTGGAGTCATCAGTTGGTGAGTCATGCGCGATAAAGTGCTGAAGCTCAATTCTGCTGGAAAAAGGAACAATAATTTTCCTCATTTCTACAGAAGGATAATTAAGAAAATGAGAGTGAATAAGACCAGAAAGTTCAGAAAATTGAGATCACTTTTATTTTTTAGTTTTAATTTTTAAAATGTGCATATGTCTGTATGTATGCCAAATGCATGAAGGTACCTATGCACGTCAGAAGAGGGTACTGGATCCCCTGGTTATAAATAAGTACTGGTGAGCTGCCTGATGTGTACGCTAGAGGGCTGAACATCTGCAAAAAATAGCAACAAGTGGTCCTAACCACTAAGCTGTCTCCAGCTTCAGAATCAAATGGATTTAAAGGTTAGAACAAACTACCATCATGGAAAACCTGTTATTCAGTCTTTCTCTTAAGTATTTGACTGAGGGTCAGCAAAATGGCTCAGGAGCTAAGGGTACTTGCTGCAAAGCCAGACAAACTGAGTTCAATCCTCAGAACCCATTCAATGGAAAGAAAAAAACCGATATTTGCAAGTTGTGCAAAAGATTTGGCAAATGTCCATACACTCATGTGTATGTGTTCTGTACACATGCAAGTAAATAAATAACAAATAACTGTAAAATTTTTAAGAAAAGACTTTGGCAGAGTTCTCACATTCTACACAAAAACATTTCTAACTTCTAAAGTGCATTGTGAACACAGTGATAAGATCAGCAAAAAAAAAAAAAAAACTTGGAGGGAGGCACAGACAACCTAAGGATGGTAGTTACATGGTGGATATGACCAATACAAACTGATCTGGGGGCTGGACACAGAGAACAGAGAAAACCAGTCAACAGCCTCTAGGCTCCTGCCCAGAAGTTATGCCATCGTCACTAACTCCTTCTGTAGACACCAAACATCTATTTCATACAATAAATCTGGAAGGCATATTGGACTTAGCAAAGCAATTTAATGAATTGTAAGAACGTCTTGAGTCTTATAAATTTATTTTGTCACATAAATTTCAAACTTAAGTTTTAAATGTGGCTTAGTTAGAGAGAGCCTATTTATTTTTTTATTCCTTGGATATCAGCTCTACAAAAGTTAGTATCAACAATCTGAAATAATAAAGAACCTAACTTTTTCTCAACCTTCTATTTTCTACCCTCATATGGAAATTTCTATGATATAAAAACAATGCAAAAGAAAATACAGAAACTGACTATCTTCTAATGTTATTATATACACTGCTATTTTCAGCACAACAACTATGTTGACAGAATTTTGGCTGTCAGACACTTAAAATGGACCTTCATATTAAAGATGAATTTTGAACAACTAGAAACTTCAATACTTTTTAACTTATTTTCACATTCTTAGATCACATCTAATTCTAAAGCATCAAAGCACATTTTGGGAAAACAATCAGTATATCTCCGAATTGAGCTATCCCACATCCGCTATACCCTCAAACAGGTCTTACCATTTTTGTTTCTTTGAAGTACTACATTCATTCGACTATGTTTCCCAAGCTCCTAGGAAGCCTTGCAAACTGGTGAGATGTGGGGATTTGTGGAGGAAGGGAGAAGCCACTGAAGAATGTTAATTGACACCATTTAATTTACATGTGTACACTTCCTACTGAGACCTGAAGAAGGCACTGGAAGGCAGACGAGGAAGCACACGAATTCGTGAGGAGGCAACGAAAGGAAGACAATGACTTTGGAGGTAGGAAGCATCAATTGACAGACATCTTGACAATTCTAGTTAGAGGTGGTATCCCTGGGGCTTCCTAATGGGCTAGGAGGGGCAGGGAGGAACTGGGAAGGATTGCCAATGTTTTTCTGAGTAACTAGGCACAGGGTGTTTCCCTTCACACACAGTCATGGATGTCTGAGAGAGGAATGGGTTTTAGGGGAGAGAATCAATACACATATTTGAAAGAGATACATAAGGGTAGATTCAACTTGGTGTAGACATAACTCAGAGAGAGGAGCTCTGGGCAGGTGGAGGAAATAGATCTAAGCATGACAGTCACTGCTATTTATAGCCATAACTGAAGACATCTTATTTTTGTTTGATCTCAAAAGCTAAGCATGGTAAGATCTGATTAGTATTTTATGGGAGACAGTTACTGCCCCTTGAGTAGGTCAGCTGCCTCAGCAGAGAGTAGATAGAAGTGGAACACAGGACCACAGGAAACCCCAGGCACCTCCTGGTCTACACCAGAGACAGAAAAAGACTCTCAAGGAAATAGAGGGGAAAAAGCCTGGATAGTGATGTTACAAACTCAGAGGAACATTTAGGATCAAGATACCTTTGTAGCTGATGCTACAGAAAAGAAGGCAGCCGAAAGCCCATCTCTCCATCATCAAGACCAAATATTGGTGGTTAGGTAGGAGTCTTGGCAGCTCAAATGGCAAGCAATGTGGGATGGGGGTGGAGTGGGGACTTGTGTTTTAGATCAGCTGTCCTCATAACCATGCAGAATGGATATGAGAATAGAATAATATCAGGGCAGGGGCAATTCCAGGGCTGCTTCAGTACTTCAGTAAAGGATAAATGAAACTAAAATCATGGCGAATGGGGTTAAGGAAGCACTGGCATAAGAAATAACCCGTAACTGAACTGGAGATGACCAAAATGGGGACAGCTTGATATGGAGATAAAGGAAGAAGATGTAGTCATGACAAGAATCTACAGGAAAACTAATGGGCTCAAATTTGGATCTGATGAGTTTGAAGTTCACAGGTACCCAGTAGGCAACTGAGACTAAGCCCAAGACCCAGTGGAAAGACTGAATCAGAGATACAATTGTTCTTGGAAGTTGGCTTCTTTAGAGAGCTTGGAAGAGGGTTCGGTAGATCAAATGCTTTCAATACAAGCATGAGGACCTACAGAACGCACATAAAAAGCTTGCACACAAATAACCCAGCCTGGGGATGGGTGGGGGTAGCTGGGTATCCAGAACTAGCTGGCTTGCGAGTCTAGCCAATGGTGAGCACCAGGCCCAGATAGAGGTACCATCTCAAAAGATAAAGAAGAGAATTCACCTGGTGTCTACCTCTGTTCTCCACATGTACACATATCTGTGTGCACACCTACATGCATATGTAGACACAAATATTTATAATACACACATACACAATAAACAGACAAACAAGCAAATTAATTAGCTAATGACTACACAAATACCATCTTCATTGAAATGTAAGTACATACAAAAGAATGCACTAATTTTGCATTCAGCAAGTATTGACAAAAATATGCAGACACATAATCAAAACTAAAATCAAACTGTAGCACATATCTGTCACTCCACAGGGATCCACCCTGCCCCCTGGAGGCAAAATTTGGAGTCATCAGTATCAGGTGGCAGTTGTAACAGGAGTGCCAGTGGCTGAGGCCATGGGACAGGAGCATGCGAGGCCAGAACAGCAATGCAAACAAGGACTCAAAGGAGTAAGCTATGGGGCACTCACAGAGGTGTGAGGCGAGCCAGGAAAGGAGACAGAAGCTTTGGAGAAATGCACCAGCCACCTGTGACAAGTACTTAGCAGCAACAAGGGCCAGAAAGAACACACAGAAGTCAGTTGCCCAGCAACAGATACTCAGGATCCTTAGCACTGTGGAGAAATGACTGAGGACAGCAGAGCTCAGAAATACTACAGCAGCCCGTGATAAATGCCTGGGCTTGCAAGGTACTTGCAATAAAGTACCTGGAACTGCAAAAAGGAGGATCTTAGCAGCTGTGATCACATGCCTGTAAATCCTGTGCTCAGAATGGAGAAAGGAGGCCGGGCAGCGCCTAGACAGTCTGCTACATAGTAAATGTGAGGCCAGTGTGAGATTCCATCTCAACAAGAGACAAACCACACCATCCTGAGTCTGAATGGAGTTAGAGCAGTCTTGCTGACCTTTCTTGTCTGCCAGTTACTAGTTATGTGACCTTAAATTATTTCAATTTATATGAGCCTGGTTTCTTGTCTCTAAAATACAGTGGCTAACTCAGATGACCTCCACTGTCCCTTCTGATGATAAAGATGACCCTTGTAAAAGTAATTTCAGTACACTGGTAGGAATGATGTGAACTGGAATGATCCACGGGAGAAACCTACAAACCATCCTGAAAAAAACAAACAAAAACAGAGACAGAAGAACATCACAGATACCATGTTCTCCCAACATCTATGGAAGAATTTTAAGCCGTGGGACAGTCTTCTAAGGTACTGATGGGGCTTCCAGGCCATCGTCAGTAAACCCAGAGGAGCTAACATTTATACACATTGCAAATGTTAGCAACTCGCCAGGCACCTCACGTGCAACTACAGGCAGATGGCCAGTGTGCTTCCTCTCTGACGGTCTCTCCAAGCCCTGGAAATGGTAGGCAACATGCAACTTTATATCACAGTCAAAGCTAAGGATAGCAAGGATGAGGAGCAGCAAGGACAGGCTTCTCTGAAATCTGTACTACAAAGTCTCACAGAAATTTTCAATTAAGAATCATGGGAGCAAACCACAAGAAAAAAATCTTTTCATAAAAGCATTAAGCAAGAGCAAATGGGTTCAAATTCACTTCCCGATCCCCCCACCACATGACAGTTGTCTACAGTTCGCCTTCTTTGAGCACCACACACTGTGTCTTGCATCCACTTGGGGACTGTATAGTACAGTATCTCTAGATTTATATATAAATCCAAATCTGCTCAATTCTATAATCTAGTATCAATCAAATGATATCAAATGATAACCCATATGTCTCTGACGTATGAACAAGCATGTGAGTGTGTGATAACAAGTCACAATTCAGACACATCCGAGCTCTGTTAAAGAATCTGTGTGCCTGGCTATCTCATCTCTGGCCATCCTCCTCTCTCATGAGGCCTTCTGAAAATACACAAGTTCTCTTTTTCCTTGTGTGCCCTCCCCCAAAAATCACTTATAGTGGGAAATCACAAATTTAATGTGATTAGCCAAGGATGTAAATGAATAAATACTTGCTATATAATATCATTTCTTTGCACTAACATGTATTGTATGTAATAAATTTGAAAGAGAATAATGAATTCAAAAATGGCAATAGTAATGATGATGAACATATTGAAAAAAACATTCATCTGGTTATGAAAAAAGGGAATATTTACAAACCAAATCTTAATATCTGGTCAATTATGGCCATCTCTGCAAGCTTTTTAGGAAAAAGTTTCAGAGGGAGACAACTTATTGCATAAACGTTGTTTTGACCATTCATATCTAAGGATGTAAGTATTTTAAAAATATTTTAATGATTTATAAAAGCATAGATTATAAATAACCTTTCTAGCTATCATTATTAGTTCAGTTTAATTATCATTACTTATTAAAATATAGGCCATGATTTAAGGATAAGTTTTCTGGTTGGGGATTTAGCTCAGGAATAGAGTGCTATCCTACAAAGAAGAAGGTACTGAAGGAAAAAAAAAATGAAGGCCAATAATGCTTTTCCAGACAAGCAATTCTAACTGAATTAGTATGTACATATTCTTCATAAGTCTGCTTTCATTTTTTTAAGCATTGCATTTCAAGTAGAATATAAATATCAGAAAGTATAAACCATGAGCGCATAAGAATAAGAAGGCACGGACATTTTCAGAAGCAATCTACTATGAAGCAAACTGTCCAATCTTGACTGTAAACACAGTAAATCACAGTTACATGCACGAACGCGATTATTCCAACATGTCTTTAATGCTGTGTAAGTTAGCAATGCACATTCAAAGCCCTACAAAAGGAGATGAGCAATTCTCTGCATCTGCAACTATAAAAAAATCTTAAGTTTGTGTGTGTGGTGTGTGTGCGCGCACACACACAAGTGCCTGTGCATGTCTGTATAGAGGTCAGAGGTTGACCACGATGTGCTCCTCCATCTTTTACCACCGTATACTTGAGGACAGGGATTCTGATTGGAGAATACCGTCCCAGCGAGGCTCTCTGGCTAGAAAGCCCAGGACCCTTACATTGCCATCTCCCCCAGCATGATTGCATCTGACTTTTATGGGGGTTCTGATGATCTCTATGCTGGGGCTCACGCTTGCACAGCAAGTTTGCACCCACATACTGCAGACTTTTATTCTGCAGCATTTCAAAACAAAACACTTTAGGGACAGTCTAGAAATTAGAATACAACCCTTCTTATAGTAGATATTTTAGATTTATCTAATTTCTCCTAATGTAGCTAATTCTATTGCCTTAGCCAATAATATAGCTCAGCACAGAATACCCCTGTCTAAGGAGATGTCAAAATATACCTGCAGTATACTTCCAGGTATCTCAGAATGATTTCTAAAATGGTTGAGGGAAAAAGGAAGAAACGGGGGGGGGGGGGGGGTAAGAGGGAAGAGGGAGGGAGGAAAAATGTTCTAATTTGGTAAACAGCATGAGTATACAAACATACACATTCATTATGCCATCTGCAAATGTATAGACATACTTAAACATTTTTTGAAATAAAGTTAAGGCTAAAACCCCCACAATTTCATATGACTAAGGACAACTTGTTTCAGGGACTGCTGGATTGGATGGGACACATAAGCCAGAGCCAGCAGCCACCCTTGGTTCTTCCAGCTCTGCATCAGTCTGAAGGGATGTCACTTATTTAAATGAGAGGAACATGCAGGTTTACTCGGGCAAGGGAGATGGGAGAAAAGCTTCAAAGTCTGGGCGTCTGCCTGTCACACAGATGCCACACTGGGTGAGGATGGGCTCTGTGTTGCCTGTTCCATTCTCTCCTACTGGCTGCCTGATGGCTATCTGTGGGGAGACGCCAGGAGCCCTCCGAGAGAGTTGGAGTGCAAAGACAAGATAAGAACCATACAGGAACCCCACATGGAAGGGACAAGGGTCTCCCTGGGGTCTTCATTTGGATGGATCTCCAGATAGGAGCAGGTAGGGAAGTGGAGTGATACCGCTGACAGCCACAGAGCCCTCTGCTCAGCTTCGAGGAACGATGGGTCATAAGACTACAACTGCATTGTTAATGAATGTGTTTCTCGCACTCACTGTGCCAAAGGAAACATGGAGCTGCAGCACTCTGAAACTGGCGGGGTCGGGGGCGGATAAACGTGGATTTTGGAGCCAGAGAGTGAAGGCTTAGGGAGGGTGTCTTTAAGCAGATAAATGTGGGCGCTTTGAAAACCTCCTGTTGTGGAAGAGTGTTTTCCCCACTACCCAGAAGACAAAGAAAACCGGTGAGTGTTGACAATACTGTATTAGAAAGACACCCTACCTAATTTGTTACCCGCCAATATATATATTCTTTGTAATTGACTGCCAGCCAGCACGTTGGCTCACTCATGTGTCGTTATCTCTCTGCCATACACACAAGGCATAGCTGGGGATTTCAGTGTGCGGGGAAGCTACGCTGAGATTCCAGATCTCAGTGGGGTTGGCATGAGAGGCAGTCTCTTCAGTCACTGAGAAGACAATGTCCTAGGGGGACTGGAATTAGTCCTATTTTGCACCATTCAAGCCAAAATGCTACTTATCAGGAACCAAGTAATTGCTAGCTAATGGCTATAGGGAGAAAAACATTGCATTTCAAACTACACATCTCTTGGCATACGTGACAATAGTAGGTAAAGCCATGGAAAGCTTGACTATAAAGTGGGGGTAGCTTTTGAAGGAGGGCAAATAGCAAATGTGAGAAAGGCGAGTTACCTCATCGGACTGGGAGGGGCTGATTCTGGGCATGGGCGACACTTGGGGCGTTTTCAACTGTGTGCTGTTGCTGTCTGGCACGAGTTCCCGGTGCACCGTCTGGATGTGGTTCTGGAGTTCGCTTTCAGACTCAAACTTGACATTGCAACTTGAACAGCGCGTCTTCAGTCCCCCCGCCTTGCCTTTGCCCTCCAGAGCACATAGATTCTCATTCTGGCCCAAGCCCGGTCTGCCGGTGCCAGAAGGGAGACTGAGGCCTGGGCTACTGCTCTTACTGAGATTCACACAGCCGGCACACAGACCATATGGCAAGCCATTGATATCAAGTTTCACCAAATCTTGCTTGGAACGGAACTCTTTGAGGCAAGATGCGCATTTGTACAGTTTCTGAACGTGCTGGCCACGCCCAGTGGTCTGCATGGTGGACCCATTCCCTGTCTTCTGCATGTGGAAGGTCCCATGGATTTTGAGTTCCAAAGTGGAGGTGACAGTCTGCATGCACACCACACAGCGAAACCCAGTCAGGGAATTCCTCAGGTCGGGGTGCATCTGGCAATGCTCTAAAAACTCCTCTTCGCTCTGTAGGGGCATCTTGCAAATGCGACAGTTTCCAGTATCCAGGCTCTTGCTGTGTGTGACTTTGTGTTCAGTGAGAGTCAAAAGGGAGGGGAAGCGCTCTCCACAGATAGGGCACATGTAGTGTTTGACAGGGCCTAGGTGGGTCTGCATATGTTCACGGAGCCCATTTTCGGAGAAGAAGGTTCGCGAGCAAACGTTGCACTTGTAATTCCCTTTAATGAGCTCTGCTTTCTTCTTCACGATGGCACTCTCTCCGGGTCTGATGTTGTGGTCCCGGAGCTGGTGGTTCTGCAGCAGAGTCTCCATGGTGTAGGCCGCCCCGCAGATGTCGCAGCCATACATGGGCTCAGAGCTGTCCACGTCCTCCTCGCTGCCATCGTGACTGTTATGGGACTCCTGACTGTTGGTGAGCAGGGTCTGCAGCTCCGCCTCCTCCTTCTGCACTTGCTCTGAGGCCCCATTCGTGCCACAGTTGGGGGTCTTGGTTTCAAACACACAGTGCTTCTCCCGCAGGTGCTTCTCCAGCAGGATGACGGCGTGGAAGGCCTTGCTGCAGAACCTGCAGTTGTACTTCTTGCTGTGCGTGGTGATGTGGCACTGGAGCTCCACCTCCGTGCCAAAGGACTCGCCACAGAAGATGCACTTGTGCACCTTGCCTTGGTTCTCCAAGTGGTTGTGCTTCACATGCAGCTGCAGGTCCGTCTCGTTGCGGAAGTCCCAGTTGCAGGATGTGCAGCGGTAGACCTTCTTCTCGTTGCTGTGTTTCACGGCCAAATGCAGCTGGATGGAGACCTTAGAGTCGAACACTTCTTGACAGAGAGTGCAGCGGAAGAAGACAAAAGTGTGCATGTCCAGCAGGTGCTTCTGCAGGTCATCCACCGAGGTGAACTGCTTGTCACAGCTCTCACAGATGTAGTAGGTTGAGGTGATCATGAAGTGGATGGTCACGTGCTTCAGCAAGGACTCTTGGTTGGGGAACTCTTTGTTACACTGAGGGCAGGTCAGTTTTGGCAGAACGGTGTCCAGATGGGTTTTGAGGTGAGTCTGAAAGCTGTCTAGGGATGTGTACTTAGCACCACACTGATTACAGATATATTCTCCAGCAGAACGGGCAGGGCCGCCTCCCACTGCCTGCATCATCTTAAGGGATGTCTGCTCTATGGCCACAGGAGACAAGGGGCTCAAGGCCCGGGATTTCTTCCCATTGTGAATATAATTCAGGGCCAAGGGAATGTTTTTATGATTCTCTTTAATATGCTTATTCAGTTTAAGAACACTGTTGAATATTGGCGAATTCGTACAATAGGAACAGGAATAGACTTCAACTACAGGTTCTTTTGGAGTCCCAAGCACAGGAGACCCAAACCGGGAGCCACTGAGGTCACAATGGACCTGTCTTATATGCTCTTCGAGGGAAGAGTCAGTGAGAAACCCCATGTAACAATGGGGACAGAAGAACGCATTGCTGTCCTTGGCTGCAGGGTTGGCAAACCCGTGAGAGCATCGTATGTGCTCCTGAAGGGTGTTGAGGTCATTGACAACTTCAGAGCAGAAGTTGCATTGGTAAACGATGGCAGGCATGGCCGAAACAATCAGGCCTGGGTCCTGAGCTTCATGCACTTGCTTAAGATGTTCATTTAGGTTATAGAGTGAGGGCAAGACCTCCAAGCAATACTGACAGATATGGGCCTGCTCTGGCTTATCTAAATGCATAGTTTTCAAGTGAATCTGCAGAACTGCAAGACTCGAAAATAACTGCTTGTTGCAGTAAATACAGCTGTAGGTGACTTTCGCTTGTTTGCTAGAGGGACCGGTCATGTCCGAGGTCTGCTGTGCAGCTCGCTTCCTCCCTCGGCTCTTTGGAATGGGTGGAGCGGCCTCCACCATGGTTGAGCTGTCCACTGAAAGGTTGGAATCCGGAGTCGTGCTAGACACAGAGGTATACCCCACAGTGACCAGAGATGGGCTGTTGCTGGGGTTGCAGGACTCTGGCTGCTGGTGACTGTCCACGTGGCTGTAGAGCTCCTCGACGGTGAGGAAGCTCTCTGAGCAGACGCTGCATGAGTTCTTCTTTTCGCCCGCATGCGCCTGCTCTACGTGGTTCATGAGGGAGGCCTCCTCCACAAACAGCTCGTGGCAGTACATGCACTGGAGGGCTGCTCGGTCCTCATTCGGGGAGCACTCGGGGTGGCACTCTGCAATGTGCTTCTGCAGGTCCTCTGGGAAGTCAAAGCCCTCCTCACACTGGCTGCACTTCTGAGTGTCCTTCATCTTCCAGTCCTCCATCCTGGAGCCAGACTGGGAGCCGTCCTTGTTCCGCTCATGAACCTGCATATGTCCGTGCAAGGAACTAGAGGACAGAAACCCGCGCCGACAAATAGCACATTTATATGGCTTGTTGGATGTGTGAGTCTTTAGATGAATCTTCAGATGATCACTGCGAGAAAAGGCCGCGTCGCATTCGCTGCAGTGGTACTTCTTGTCCCCCGTGTGGAGCTTTATGTGGCGGTCGCGGCTCCGCTTGTGTTTGAACAGCCGACTGCAGTAGGTGCATTTGAAGGGCAGCTTGTCACTGTGGCTCTGCTCATGGTGCTTTAGGTAGCTGAGGCGGCTGAACGACTTGTCACAGAACTGGCACGGGTACGGCAATCCAGGGCCACCTTCTTCCTCTCCAAAATCGCAGCCTTCTCCATGGCTGGGGGACGTCTGGTCCTTACTGGAAGGTGAGGAGGCTGGCCAAGAGCAGGTGGGGTCGTCCTCCACATCAGCTCCATCTGCAACGAGAGGCAACAGGACATCTTTACACAAGCTGAGAATCCAGGAGTGAGTCAAACAGACCGTTTCAGTGAACACACAGCTGGGGGCGAGAAAGAGTGAGCATTTCAGTGAGACAGTTCCAAATCTGAGCCCCAAGCTTTTATTCTTCATTTACTTTTCGCTGGTTTGCAAAATATAAAGAGATATTAAATAGTTCTATGTCTAAATTACCCCTTTATTACTTTTTTATCATTTTTCCTTAGAAGTGAGGCATATATTACACATTGACAATTTTATTAAAATGCAGATTTTAATATATTTAATGTTTCTTTTGTAGTCGTTCGAAAATGATTTGCATATTCTGTGAGCATGTG
This sequence comes from Microtus oregoni, assembly GCF_018167655.1. Classification (NCBI taxonomy): domain Eukaryota; kingdom Metazoa; phylum Chordata; class Mammalia; order Rodentia; family Cricetidae; genus Microtus; species Microtus oregoni. Next base: position 38,907,468 of record NW_024543070.1, on the reverse strand, counting down.
AAGCAGCAAATGAAAAAAGGAAATATTACAGGAGTGATTTAAAATTAATGCAGTCAACCCAGATGTCTAATATTTAATAAAAAATTCCCTCTCCATTTTGCTTGTTTTTCTATAAAAAGGCAATTCTGAAGACCAAAAGTCTTTTATGGGGTTCTTATTGATACAGACCTTATTGCTTTCAGCAAAAAAATATTAAAAAGTAAGCACATGAAAGGAGACAGAAAACACAATAATAATTATGTCTTGTGTAATGAAAGACAACCAGGTTTTCTTCAATAACTGAAAGATTCAGAAACCATAGTCCAAAAAATGGATTATTAAATGTTAGAAGGCTCTGCTAGATATTACATACAGCTAGGATCATCCAGGATCAAGGAAAAAAAAAGAGAGAGAGCTTCGGGAGGACCAGATTGCAATCGTCTGTTTTGTTGGAAAAGTTCAAGAGGTGGCCCACCATTTCTTCCTTCTGTAAAAGGCATCAGTGGCCTGGACTTCCTTAGCTAAACAGGACCTGCACTTTGAGGTGAGCAGGGACAAAGCAACTTGTGAAAAACTGGAAACAGGAAAAGTGATAAATGATTATGGTAAATGCTGAGAGATTTATGTGAAACAAAAATCAGACAAACAAGGCTGCCAGCCAGATCAAGCTTAACACGTTACATGGGAAGGAGTTCAACCTTAGATTTATATTAGCTGGTGTTTTGGGGTTACATGGTGTTCCCCTTTTTTTCTGCTGCTTCCCGAACATCCAAGTAAAAAAAAAATGCGCTCTTTTCTTAACAGGTTATAAAAACACTGTTTTACTTTTTATAATAACTTCTAACTCAAGGTCAGAAGAAGTTTTAAAAGTATCCAAAATTCAAAAAATATTTTCCAAAGCTCAGAAAATTAAAAGACTGGGAGAGAGGCATGACATCATTTCTGTTAGAAATATAGACAGGTTCTGAAAGTTGTCTTTGAGATTGAATCCAAAAGACTAAATGCCTCAGTTCTAAGGTTCACATATAGGTGACATGGTGAACACAAAAACAGAAACAGGCAGGCTTCATGAAATGAATTCCATGTCTGCTTTCTTTAAGGTAACAAGATTTTACTAGATTGTCAGCCTCTTCCTTATCCACAGGAAACAGATGAGGATCGTTCCTTTCCTGCATGGAGAAACTGATGACAAGACCATCTCACTATCGATGCCAGATGGCAGAGCTCTCACCCTGAGAAAACAACCAAACACCATTCCTGGATCCCTGCCCGCCACAACAAAGCAAGCTGCAAACCTCATGATTCTACCTCCCCATTTATATGAATCCACAGACTCTCATGCTTCCAGCTTAGGATAGGATGTGATAGTAGCAGGTAAGAGTTGTATGGACACATGAAAAACAAGCAGAGACACGCAACTCATGATGCAATACATGTGGAAGCAATTAACAAAAACTAAACCAAAAGCAAGCAAACAAACAAAAAAATCAAGATGACGATAGCAAAAACAATGGGACAATGACTCAGTTTTCTCTTTAAAAGACATGTACACTTGGTATTCTCCAAATAACCCAAACTTTGTGTAGATCCTTCCAATTGAAATATTAATAAATTTACTCTGCATTCTAGGTTCCAAATCCTGCCATGTTTCCCATTTATCTTTTATATTTAAATCCTGCTGCTTTATTTTAAAATATTTTCAAACACATCATCTCATTTTCACGTTTGCAGAAAACAGCGAGGAAGCATTTGCTGTATTTCCAGACTGCTATGAAGTGAACTAGCGAGCCTGACATTCCAGCAAACCAGCTTATCATTAAATCCTAGACTATGACTGGGTGTGATGGATCATTATTACAGACGTATGAAAGTCATGGGGCAATGGGCCACTATAAAAATAAAATGTACAATCCCTGACACAAGGTATGTATAAATAATTGTGAAGCAATGAGCCATTATTGCAAAGAAAAAAAAAAAGGTGTATAATTCTTGACACTGTGTTTAAATCAGTTTCTTGTCTGGGTCCATGCTAGACTCCAACTCTTATGTAAGTATTCTCCCAAGCTTGAAATATCATTAACATGTTTAGGGAGATGAAGTTAGGATCAAGTTTTTTACTGGAATTCAGAGTACTGGGAAGCTTTTCTTCCCTGCCTCTTGTCCCTGTAGTGAAAGGGAAGGATCATGCCCAAAATCCATACAACTCAGGGCAGAGGAGGGGACTGAGCAGCAGGGAAGCTTGGTGCCAAAAGTGCTATATTTTAGAGAGAGAAAAGAATGAAGGCTGCTTCTCCAAAAGGTTGGTTTCTGCTTTAATATCAAGATCGTAAAAAGAAGTTCATTGGTCAGTACTATAAGTGTGCAGGAGCAGAAAGCAACTAGAAATTAAACCCCCATAGGACTTGACCCATGTGCTAATGGTGTCCTCTCTTCTCAAGACGTGCACGATGGACTGTCTGCCATTCTAACTCTGATTTTTCATGAACGTGATTCTTCCAGAACTGTCTATCCTTGTTAACTTAAGCAAGACAAGGGAGTGCTTCAATTGCCAGAAAAAAGTATGCTTCCATTATCTGGTACATGGAAGAAACTATTGTAGATTCCTTCAACTTCGGATTTAGAATCAACTTGAACTTCCACCCCTTTGTCACATCCTGTCTTTCTGTATTCTGGCAACTCGCTCATGTTTCAATATAAGGTATTTCCAATGTCCTTGCTAAATGTTAGACTTTGGAATCAGTTAGACTCTCAGAGTGCTAAGGCAAAACCTTACAGTGGAGGAAGAAGTTCGCTGGGAGCCCACCCTGTGGCCTCAGAGGCTATTTAAAGATGCAAATGTGTGTGCACAGTGAGTGCAGATGTTTTCCTACAGAGGCTGCACTTGTTGAATTTCACCATTTCCATAAAGCACACTAAAACAAGTGTGTGAACACTCTGAGATGAAAGTCTCCAGCACTCCTGAGACTTTCCGTCGAAAGTAGAGCTGCCTGACTTTTCTCCAAGCAGACAGGAATGCCCATGATTCAGCAGCCTGAGTAAATAAAAGAGGTCCTTATTTCCTAATTTTGCTGGCTGGCCACACTGCAGTGGCCTCTGAGCAGCTGCCAAAGGGGATGTGGAGCTGGAGCTACACCCAGTCGCTGAAGGCCTGCCTTTGTTAGCCAGCCAGGCTTTCCCGACCATCTTCTGGCATCGAAACGTCCATATCCTGCAAGGAAGACCTCCACCTCAGGCTCAATGACTCTCCAGCCCGCCTGAGAAGACAGAATACAAGATTCTGCTTGGTCTGCGTCGGGGTGGACAGCTGGAAACTCAGTTAGCAGCAGAGCAACACCTGTTCCTTTATATTACCAGCAAAAGTGCTTACCAACAGAGCAGTGAAGTCAAGCTCCTACCTACACCAACGCCAAAAGTATCTACATCAGAGCACAAAGTATCTTTGTGATGTGGGCCTTCAACCCTCACAGGTCAGCCTGGAATCAGCAAGCTAAGATGGAGGTGATTTTATCCCAGCCATTGCAGACAGAGCCATGGGCATGCTTGGCATGGCCACCCTGTCATCCAAAGAAGCAAGATAGTCTAAGTTTATAGCCTGCCATTGTGGAAGAGAAGCAGTGAGGGTTCCAGATACTGTGAGCCTTCCAAGTCTAGTAAACACAGCCAGAAATAAATAATGGGCCAAAAGAAAGAGGATGAGGACCAGCTCAGGAGAGGCATGAGTGTGGCCCAATCTTGTTTCCTACCATTAAGCAGGTCTTGGTGTAAGACCCATGCTTCTGCAGTGAGGAGCCAAGCCTGTCAGAGTCAACTCCAGTGTTATAGGCAGTTCTTAATTATTTAGAAGAAATTAAAGTTGCAAAATGCATTGGATCCCTCTTAATGTTAAAGAAATTTGGGAGCTAGATAGATGTCTCAGTGAGTACAGCGTCTGCAGCTCAAGTCTGGGGATCTGAATTCACTCCCCAGCAACACAGTGCGAGGAAGGAAGGAAGGAAGGAAGGAGGGAGGGAGGGAGGGAGGAAGGAAGGAAGGAATTACAAAATGGCTATAGTTGTGTACACCGGCAATCCTGGTGATAGCCGGTGGAGGCAGGAGGATCCCGGAGCTTGGGTGCCAGCAGCTGAACCAAATCCATGCACTCTGGGTTCAGTGAAGGATTGTTTCAATTTCACACAATCAAGTGGATGGCAACTAAGGAACGGTCAAAGTCAAGCCCTGACCTCCACAAGTGGGCACACACACATTAAAGAAATTACAAACATCTAAGAAATCTTAGAAATTAGGTCTAGCAACTAACTTGTGTGGCAGCCAGCTCTTCCCAGGGCTGGGTTAGTGAGAAGTCAGTTTCCCAATCTCTCTAATGCCGAGTTTCTTCAGAATCAGCAGAGTTCCCTTGGAACATCTCATCATGGATTTGGTACCATGGGCATACAAGTGGCACACAGCCAAGTTTCTTCGGCACAGAGGAGCTTCCCAGGGGGTTACTTTCCAAGGGTAGGAAGTAAAGGAATACTGACACGCTTGGTCCTTCTATGTGCCAGGTGCCATGACTCAGAAGGACTGAGAGTCAAGAGTCTGGAGTTTTATTTTGAGCTCTATAACTGACTTGGAAGTGACCTGACCAAGTCATTTAATCTGCTCCTACCTAAGTATTTCACCTGCAATATGAAGATAATAATTCTCACTACTTACCCTCCAGGGTGTTACAAAGATTAGTGACTGTTTCTGGAGCACCTTATCACTGCTGGAAGAAAAGCTGCCCAGGTTGAGAGAGTCTGAGAAGGGCGGCGTGTGCTCCTCCTTTCCTCCAGATGTCTGCATAGTACAAACACATTTCCCTATTTCCTTTTCTTTAATGGAACCCCTGGAATACAAGTTCTAAAGAGTGGCCCGACGGAAATCTATAGTGCCTGAAGCACTCATAGTAGTGTATACAGCCAGCAAGACAACAAAACATGAATAGTTGGTAATATCTAAAAATTAATGGAACATAAATCCATGCTATATTTCAAGCATTAAATTATCATACACAGGATATAATCTTGGGTCTTTAAAGATAGGTAACCTTGGAACAAGTACGTTACCATGTAATTCTGAAGCCAAGGATATAATTTTGAAATTACTCCCTTCCCTTGAAAACATGAGCAATACAGCCATGGCATTATTTTACCTCATAATAAGCTAATTTAGCATATTATTTTTGCAAATGTTGAGCAATAGGTTAAAAGCTAAGACCAAAGCAGATTTCCAGATTTGTCCTCTTTTCTTCATCTGAGTCTTTATGTCTGCCAGTTGTCTACTTGAATGGGCTTGAACTTTCCCCATTCATTAGCTCCCAGCACCACCTAACACAAGCTGGGAATGGTGCGGGAAACATACAGGTGCACACGAGTGGCAATGCTGTAGGCACTACAGAAACAGAACGGTAATGTGAACTGTGTGTTTAACAGACAGGTGACAAGGGTGCTTGTGTTTCTTCCACTGCCATCAGGGGAACAATTTTTACATCATTTTTAAAGCCATCAAGGCAAATTATTCAATGCATTTTTACAGAAATGATTTAAATTCCTAAAGGATGAGGTCATTCTAAATAAATTATTTTGCATTCTCAAATAACTGCTTCCTTTCATTCTTGACTGGAATGTCTAAAGCTATGGGGAACTGCAGCTTTAATAATATTTAATTTGTGTGCGTGTGCTCGTGTGTTTATGTTTGCTTTCTTTCTTTTTTAAATCAACAGCTCCACATTAAAAATAACTCCTATATGTATTATGTATTTAACTGACTGAAAATGAATACTCTTTATAAGGTGTTCAAAAGAGAAATGTGAGCTTTAAAATTATTTATTATTCACTGGTGCTTTAAAAGTCTGTTATATTCCAAATGGTTCTGGAAGGACCACTTAAACGCATTAACAGTCAGGTTGTAGGGAAAGGGTGGTCACCCACTAACGACAGGAGTGGCGAGGAGCAGGGCCTACTGCTGCATGCTTTAATAGAGTCTTAGGATGGATTCCAGATATGAGAACTTGGGGCTTATGTTTTTTCTTTTTAGTTTTATTACGCCATAATAATAATAATAATAATAAAGTGACTCATTTTCCCCCTCCCAAGCTTTAGCACTCCGGACGACCAGAGCAGGAGATAAGAAGACAAGTGTTCCTTGCTCTTCTTGGGTGATCCAGGACTTTCGCAGCCTTGGTGTTTGGAAGGCAATTTGCATAGAGTGTGCGGCAAGGACCACAAATGCTTTGCTTTTGCCGTTACTTAAAGTTCATCTGAACAGACGGCACTTGATGAATTCCATCTTCCCAGCCAAATGAAACAGCCAACAGTGCATTCTTAAGTAGTTCACACTCAGACTCCACCCCTCAAACGAGGAAATAGCTGACACGAAACCAGAAAAGTCCTGGTCTCACGGAAACCGAGGCGGGTGTTGCTGAAGCCAGACAGAAGGAAAAGTAGTTTCCAGTTATGCTGGCTTAGGGAGGAGGGGCTGAGAACTATTTTGCTTTTCCTATCTCTTGGCTCCCTTAGAACGATGTGTCACTAATGATAAGCACCAACTTCTTGGCGTTCAGTAATAGGCAGCCGTGTGTAGCACATCTGCACAGCGCTGGGAGTGAGCACATTCCTTAAGCTGTTTAACATGTTTATCTTTGCTTTCATAGTGACAGGCACTACAGAGTGTTTTCCCTAGTCTCCATTCCTTTCCCTTTACTGTTTATGGTGTGTGTGTGGTGTGTGTGTGTGTGTGTGTGTGTGTGTGTGTGTGTGTGTGTGTGTAAAATCATATGTGCAGGTGTATACGTGTATTTGTGCATGTGGAAGCCAGAGGTCAAACTTGGGTGGTCTTCCCTGAGAATCATCCACTTTGTACCCTGTTTGAAAACTTTGAGACAGTCTCCCACTGGCCCGGAACTGGTAGATTTGACGTGGCTGCCAGAACAGTCAGCCCCAGGGACCCACCCACCTCTGACACCCTAGTTTGGGGATTATAAGTACACAGCACCAGGCCTGGATTCTGAGAGCCAGACTCAGGCCTCATTCCTGCTTGCTAAGCAAGTGTTCTACGGACTGAGCTGCAGGCCTCTCCTCTTCCACGTGAACTACAAGACATGGATTAGCCACTACAGAGTCTTCTGTTTGCCTGTGACACTTGAGCACAAACGACTCATCAGAACAGCTACTCATTGCTCTTCGTTTATTCATTGAACTAAAATGTATTAAATCATGTCGGGTGTGTTTGGGTTTGATCCCGAACCCGGAACTCCCTAGTTTCTCCTTTTAAAAGATTTCCTTGTGTATAATACCAGAAAAACTTGAGACTACCTCACTGGTAGTCTTCTAAGAACCGAGCACGACATCCGAGCTAAGATATAAAATTGAACAGAACTAATACTACCAGGAAAGCCAGTGTTGCCTCTAAGTTACAAGCGACACTATGACAAGAGGAGGAAGGAATCAGAAATCAGAGCTGGCTCTTTGGTTTTCTTCTGTTGAGGGTGCAATCATATTAAGTGACTTAAATGTCTAAATGACACAATTTTTTTTAAAAAAAGAATAAAAGTTCTCAACAAAACCTCTGAATGTGACTTACAGAGTCCTTGAAAACCTAAATGCACTAGCTCAGCACTTCACAACTGTGCACACTGGCAGGTTGTACTTAATTCAGCACTGTAACAACAGCCCCACAAAAGAACAGTGTGCAGCAGAGTCAGGGTGCCAAGTGCCAGAACTTCTCAGATCCTTGAGGCAAATACCGTTTTCTTCAAAATCCCTTGCACTAGTATGAATTACGGAGCTAGCAAGCTTGAAAGCAGCAGCTATAACCTTTAAGGAATATTCAGTAAGATTCGCAGGGCCCCAATGTATATTATTAGTGACTCTGTCTGTGCTGGGAGGCAGGGTGTGCACATGAACACACGTGACCACACATGACCACACATGGAAACCAGAGGCCAACCTTGGGTGTTATTCTCCAGGAGCCATCCATCCTGTTTAGTAGTTGCTGTTTATTTATTTATTTTTGAGACAAGGCCTCTGACTGGGACGTGAGGTTTGTTAGGCCAGTAAGTCCCAGGGCTCCAAGGGTCTCAGTCTCCCCAGAGTGGGATTTCAAGCCTGTGCTGTTGTGCCCAGCTATGGGTGTGAATGCTTTGGAGGGGGCTCAGGTCCTGATGTTTGCAGTCAGAACCTCCCACTTGGGCTACCTCCCCACCCAATCTGGTGATTTTTAACTTAACCTCTTCACGGAAAACCTAAAGAAGAGTCTTTCACAGAAAACCGAGTTTGAAATGACTTCCTTAGGGAATGAGGGATCTTAGAGAGCTTATGCCTCATTCCACCAGGCTCCCAGTTTCTTGAGGACCTGTCATAAATCAATAGGATTTTCTAATAAAAGAATCAAATTTCATTTCAAAGTGGCTAGCACTGACTGTCATGTTCAACAACACTTTCTGGGCTTTGTCTCAACTCCAGAGGTTGTGTCTAAGGCTGAAAGTCTGGCTCACAAGGACTCACAAGAGCAGAGCAATGTGTCTGCTCGCCTAAACTTCACCTATATAGTAGTATCTACGAGAGCTAGAAAAACCAACTTGAATTTTTGGCAGTTTGAAAAAGGCCACTCTGTTTACTTCACTGCAGACAGGGCCACTGGAGAATACAAAAGTGTTGAAAGGCTAAAATTTAATTAATGAACAATTAGCACCCCCTGTGGATTCATTGTGCAGTAAAGTGATAAATAGGGTTTGTTAATGTAGAAAAAGCTGTTACAGAGATTGGGGGGGGGGGGCGGGTGCGTATTGCCACAACGATCTATTTACTATAGCAAACCAACTGACCTGCATGTTTTCCATCCTGACATGAGGTAGGAATGGTTAGGATCTGCGGCAAACAATCAGCTTCAGTTGTGGGAAGGGACAGACTTCCTCAGGCACAGCTACCTAACTTCAACTCTGAGAACCTTGTGTTTTGCCCTGTTTTTTTGTTTGTTTGTTTTAATGTTTTATGAGGCTGCTGTGTGCTCCTGTGGTATGAAGAACTTGAGACGCTTTAGATAAGGATCTTGAGACTTCATATCAGTAAGGGTCTGTAGAAAGGCCACGCCACAAAGCATCCTCAGAAGACAGAATTCCCACAGCGTCCCAACAGGACTGGAAAACGACATGGCAAAGGGAGAGCAGATCCCAAGCGACATAGACAGAGTGTGGAGAGCAGAGCTTCTGGGTGAAGGAGCTGGCTTTAATGTGTGTGCAAGTAAGTGGGAGCCCTGCAAAGGACAGAGCTGTTTCCTGAAAATAACTTCAATCGAGATATAAAAATAGCACTACCCTGATCGTACACTATCAAAACACTTTAGCGGTTAATATTTTTGTTAATTTATTTTATATATTCATTTATATATTAATATAACATTAACAATATTTATTTCTAACTTCTTTGTTAATATTGTTTTATTAATATTTGTTTAATATAACTATTCATTAACATATATTTAATTATATTATATTTTATTATACAAAATATGAATGGAGTTAGTCTGAAAATAAGTATTCCAGTGTTAACAATAATAGATTTTTCACAGATGATTCTAATTTTTGGTTCTGCTCTCTTCCCTGGAACTGGGCCCTTAGGATGACTAGGATAAGAAAGTGCATTCACCGGTTAAAAATCACAGAACCTAGTGTGTGCACAGCAGTGACATCACCTGTTAAAAATCACAGAACCTAGCGTGTGCACAGCAGTGACGTCACCAGTTAAAATCACAGAACCTAGCGTGTGCACTGCAGTGATGTCACCAGTTAAAATCACAGAGCCTAGCGTGTGCACAGCAGTGACGTCACCAGTTAAAATCAGACCCTAGCGTGTGCACATTTGTATGTTCATCAGTTAAAATCCACAGCACTCTATGTGTAAACATACCAGTATTCATCCAGGATTCACAAAATGTTCAAAATCAAACATAATCTGTGTCAAAGTAATTCTTAAAGATTTTAAATAGTTTTCATTACAAAAGAGCTAATTAAAGTAATTCACCACTTAATATATGTAACCGTCTCTGTAAACACAGTTTAACGAAATACTTCTTTAGGCAACAATGCTATTCTTTGTGGTATGTTTATTTATTTATAATTTATATATAATTATCTGTTTGTACATCATATATATGTATATAATCAATTTAAAGTATATATACATGTATACACACATATATATCTAACATTAAATGTCTTGCTAAAACTTCTAATACTAATTATAGTTAGCCCTCAGAACTCTCATGATTCTTCCATATTATAGCATTTACTTTATCCACAGCTAAAACACTTGAAAACAAAGGAATACATAAGAAGATAACCACAGCCATTGTGGACCCTGAACTGAGATGGTAACAAATCTGGATACAGTCAAGGAGGAGGATAAAGACCTATCTGTGCTAGTCTCAGACGACATGGAGATACCTGGCCCTCTGACATCCAACACATGACTGAGGTCCACTGAAATGGAGGGGGTTAAATATGATTTAAATATGAGAAAGGAGTTTCTCCTCAGCGGACACAGAGTGTGATCAGAATCCTCTTACCAGTCACATGAGTTGTATCGACTCTGAATGACCACATCTATGGAGAAGCTGGGGGCAATATTTTCTGCCCCAGACAGGAGACAGGGATATGCACTAAAGCAAAGCTAACCCTCAAGAGCTTCACCTAGGCTGCCAGCTAATTCAGGCTGCCCGGACCCAAGGAGGCTTACTGGATCTCCATAAAATCTTCCTGAGCCTGGGCTCCACTCTGCCCTTGTAGCCTAACTGACGACTAGCCGGGTTGTGCCTACCCCTCAGTCTCACTTGAGGGACCAAGGCAAGAAAGGAGCGAATCCCAGCAGCTCACACAGAGCATAGGAAGGCAAAGCTGTCACCTTGAACTTCCTACAGCACGGAGCAGGAAGCTGAGAACTGTGAGAAATTTGGCAGCAAACGGAGTGCTCAACTTAGAGAAAAACAGGCATGTCAGTAAGGATGGGCAGGGCGCTGGAGTCCTGCACCACCAACAACCATTGCTGGTGGCATCATCAGTTTTATGGTAAGACATCGAAATCATTAAGTACTCCAGCCTGTCACAGTTGCCCTCTACTTAGGGTCGGACTTGACACTTGGATCTTTTCCTCATACTGTGCAGTTAGCTCTACCAAGTCACTTCCTCTCTGCAGAAGACATGGTTTGTAAATATCTATAAGAAGATAGTAACCACTTTGAAGACATAAAGTCCCGAGTACATAAATGCTGGATGGTACTGCCTGGGATGCAGATATCATTCTGAGTAACTTGTCACTCTGTGGATGTGGCATTGGGTTTCTAGCCTCCCTTTATATGTACACGCACTCTTTCATGTATATGCACCCACTCTGAAAACACACACACACTCACAAGGCCATGTGTATCCCGGCTTTAAGCCAGGGATACAGTCTGAGAAGTTCATCCTTAGGCAATTCCACATTGTTCTGGGAACATCAGAATACAGACTGAGCTGGTGAGATTGACTACACTCCTGGGCATTAGGGTACACACTGCTCCAAACGCTGTTTCTCCTCCGGGAAGCATTGCTAAGGGATACATGACCAGTGTCTCATAAACTTTTCTTGATGATGACTTTCAAACTGCATCAGCTGCAGGAGAAATGCTGAAACACTGGCAAAGGTGGTACAGCCTTTTCAACCACTTTGCCAAGGAAGAGTATCCCAAAACCAAAGATGAAGCAAATAAATATCTGGACTGGAGAGTGAGGAGGAGAGGGGGGCGCCCTGTTTCACCAGGCACACGTCCATGTTCTAGTGAGGAAGGACTGCTAGAAGCACTGATTAAACGCTCCCGAGTTTTGACATCTCTAGAAATTATAGATATTTTGTCCAGTAAATGGGCTTCTATCAATCTCCAGCCACTTCCTGGTCTGCTGCTCAGTGTAGCAGACCCTACAGTAAATTAAGCCTTTCGCTGTCAGGGTGGAGACAGAGGGAGCGGAGCGGGGCTTGATCTCAAATGATTTTTTATTGGTTTCATTTACATCCTGCTTAAGGTTTTCCGTGCAGCTCAAGGTGTCTTATCTCTGGCTACCAGGGGTATTTAGCAGTCAAAGCAGCTAGGCTTTCCCTCTTCTCCTGCCCCACTCCCTCAAGCCGGCTAGCTTCTTTTTTCCCAAGCACCTTATCTTATCACAGGATCTCACCAGGCTGAGGAGAGCCCCCAGTTATCAGGAGCTCTGCACTCTGCTCTCTGGCAGGCTGCTTGAGACAAATGAGAGTTTAAGTTCAAAGGAAATCAGTTAACCTCTTCAGCACTCAGTTTAGCAGTGACTCGGGATGCCTCACCTCGATGAGGACAAACGCCGTGAGAAACTCCCCCTCTGAGGCGCATGCACACAGAACAGGTACCACATAGGACAGCAGGAGGAGATGGCTTCTGGCCACAGATGCATATTTGTTTCATTGCTACAACTGCATGCTTGCCTTCACCTGAGCAGCCCCCCTGGCATCTCCTGGTCATCAATCCATGATGTTACTACAGGGAAGATCTCTAGTTATCTACTAAGGGGACAAACCAGAAACTAAAGGGAAGCAGAAGATGGGGACCAGCAGTCCAGATAAAAGGACTTTGTCCAGTGTTAAACCTCAAGATGAACAGAGGCAAGAGATGGCTGTTGGATGCCACAGAGTCATCTCCCAGAGTGACACAGATATGGTGATTTCAATTGGTTAAATAATCAGATGGTCTGTCAAGGTGCCCAAGTTATCAAGGAACTTGGACTTCAGCAATGAACTCTTTAATGATGGCACCCAAACCATTATGCTGCCTTACTTAAATCCTGAGTGCTATTAAAACCACAGAAGTCCTCACCGTTTGGGATCTGGGGAGTCCACAGGGGTACAGACAGGGTTGACAGCTATCACCTCAAACTGTCAGGAGTCATCCTCTTATTGACAACAGAAGGGTGGCTCCACCCAGACCACACAAAAGCAAATGCCATTAGCTGTTGAACTTCTTATCAAGTAGGCCAGCATAGGGAGATTTGCTACAGCATTCTGTGTCAAATGCAGTGAGCTATATTATTATTATTATTATTTATTATTATTATTGGTATATCAAGCAATGCTGAGCATTGCAATGACTCATAATTATTACATGCAAAAGAACATTATATGAGCAGTTATTAGGCATGTCATCTATCTGTTTCATATACTTAAAAAAACCTCCATTTCTCTTCTCCTCCATATCCCAGCATCCCAAGGGCTCCTTTATATTAGTGATAACCCCATACTTTTACCTGCAGCAAAGGTTCTCTTAATTGTCCATTATCTTAGTGTGTCAGCACAAAGAGCAGGGACAGCATCCCCTCGTCCAAATGGTTTCACCTCCCTCTCCTGAGAGTGATGCCCTTGTCAAGGCATTAAAGACACAAAAACCTGCCACTTATCAGAATTGTATTTGAATCGAACCACTGTCCTTGAAAACGCTAGGCAGGTGATATTATCAGACTGCAGCTCGTGGCAGAGTCCAGTTCCATGGTGACTGAAACTGTCTTAAAAGACACTATACGAAGTTTGTCATGCTTCCCTCATAGTACCACAAGCAACAATGAAATCCTGTTCCATGGCTTTGTTGCATTGTTGATTTTTGTTTGTTTGTTTGTTTGTTTGTTTTGTTTTGTGGTTAAGTACAAAGAAATCAATGGGTAAGGGTATTCATGAATACAAAGTTAACAGTTCTAAATCGGAGGACTCCCTGCAGGGTGAACTTGTAAAGCCACCCTGGAATCAAACCCTTCAAGTCTTTTAATTGCACCATACCTGAATCCTCAGCAAATATAAGTCTATTAAAACATCACATGTATCATGGTACAGAGAGAGGAGGAATTTTATGCCTCTTTAGTGATCCTACAGAATCAAGTCAGAACACCATCTGAAGCCAAAAGATGAAAGTATTTGTGATCTGAGCCAATGTGTGCATGTCTTTCATATGTCTGCATTTCCTTGCCACTTTTTATGCTTTTTTCTTACTCATTTTGAGCTACCCTGCCTTGGAAGAAAGAATTTATGCATGCTTTTAACAAGTAAACAAGTGTACAAATTAATTCAGAGAGCAGTAATTTTGAAAATTTTTCTATGTTTAATGTGCACTGCAGCTAAACTACTTTTTCTGTACAAATTAATTTACTGCATCAGTGATCGATGTTTATGTTTAGGCAATTTTATTTCTCAGTCTGGTAAAATGAGACCTAATAGTTGCAACCTGTTATGTCCAATCTGTCACTGAAATTCAAATTGCCTTTTTCCTATTATTCAAGGAGCAATTTGGAGGAATTAAAGCCATTGAAAAACGGAAGACAAACAATTCTCTGTAAGGACTCAATGGCCTGTGTCATCAACCAAATCCAAGCCATGGTCTCTTCTGAGGGGTTTTCAACGTGATTTTTCTGTGTTTCTTGAACTTTCACATCTGCCCAGCCATGTAAGATAAAAAGCTCAGGACGGGTTTGGAATTTTATCCTAAAAAGTTCAGCCTTTTAGAAAATAACCAGAGACACAAAGAGTTTGGTGCTTACCCCAAACAAAACCCTACTCAACATCCAAGGCCCAGATTTTCATTCTACCCTATTTTTGCTTGTTTACCTTTGAATTACTCTTGAACTCTTGCTTGCAAAATGACTTTCATTTACAGTTTTCTTTTTTACTGGAGAGAATTCAACAAGCTTGCAGCCCAAGCTTGATGTGTTACGGAGGCAGGTGCTTTAACTATGACTCAGGCAAATGATGGCTTTCTGGACCAGCTCCTTTGTTCTGTTCCCATGTACTCTTCACACTATCCAGTGGTGGGTCATAACTGATTTATACTGCATCTACAAATGACCTATCCCAACAGAAAGATGCAGTGTAAGGCCGTCTCAGCACTGGGAATGACTGCTGAACCTCACAGCGGGCTAGACATAAAAAGGGACACAGGAAAAAGCCACACAACTTTAGAAAAGGTACAGAATCCATTAGCAACATGATCTCATTGGGTCTGCATTTCCTTCAAACAAAAAAAAAAGGACAAGAAATTGATCTCGTAATTGGTTTAATTAGCATTCAGTATGATGACTTTTCTGAAAAGCACTCCCTACTGCCAACTTCCATGACAAGCTTGCCTTTTCCAGTGGGGTGCTCACTGGTTCTCAGGACAGCGTCACAGATTTAGGGGGGCTGTGTCCTGAATGGGTAACCTCAGTGGATAAGTTTCCACAGTTTTATAGAAACGTACACATTTCTACCAAATCAACTCTCCCCATGCTGCTAGATATGTGGTCTTCGTGTTTGTTCTTGTCCGTATGTTTGTCTGAAACAGTAAAATGGGTACTTTCACTAATAATATGTGGTCTTCGTGTTTGTTCTTGTCCGTATGTTTCACTAATAATCTCCCTGGACCCACTCGTGTCACACACGGTCTCAAAAAACAGAGCATACATTCGTGTTTAGAAGAAACCAACCATATTTTTCCCGGAAAGGAAAAGGTAGACAACGCAAAAAGAGCCCTGGTACAAACATGGACACTTGAAGAACACCCTCCCCTTTCTCCAGGGCCATTCTTGTTCAAAGCTAAACATCAAGGCTCAGTCATTCTCTACCAGCATGGGATCTGGTATCAGAATTGCAGAAATAAAACAGATGTAAGGATCTCTTTCTTTGTTTCTCTCTGCCTCCCTCCCTCTCTTTTCTTCTCTCTTCTTGATTCCAAGACAAACTCATTTCCTGAGAAGATTGCTTAACACATTGGTTCTCAACCTTCCCAATATTGTGACCTTTTAATACAGTTCTTCAGGTTATGGTGAGCCACAACCATAAAATTATTTCGTTGCAACTTCATAATTGTAATTTTGCTACTGTTATAAATTGTAATAGAAATATATGATAAACAGAATATGTCACATGCAACCCCCAAAAAGGGATTGACCCACAGGCTGAGAATCCTGACTTAGATCATCAAGCCAATTAATCCTCTGACTTTGAGACTGATTAATATGAATTATTCATCTGATTAATATTGTTAATATATCTCACACCCAAGTGAGCACCAAGTGTTGTTTACTTCATATTATTAGAATGGGTTCTAATTAATGAGCACTGGCTTCCTGCTTAGAAGACTTCACCATAATGTAAAGGTGTACCTGCCCTTCTTTGGCTTGGTTCACTCCAAAGAACCATGAGCACAGCACATCTGAATTCCCGTGACTTAAAGCCCAGCTTTATGATAAGAACCAGCTAGTTCTTCCGTAGAAACACTGGTGCCAATATATAGATGAATGAGCAGATGGCACACCCATCTCCCAGCCCTTTCCCAGCATGCTCCTCACCATGGCACAACGAGAAAGGACAGGTCAGTGATTCCATCTATTCCATGCCTCAAGACAGGATACCCTATCATGGTTTTGACCTAGTCAGTGCAGAAATCTTACTTTAACTTCCCCAGAGAAGTTCCAAACACTCAGCTATGAACATGCATGCTACACACACACACACACACACACACACACTCCCTCTTAAAGATCACAACTGCTTTTGAATCCTATCTTCTTCCCCCACACCAAGCTGGCAGTATGGGAGGTCCATGTACTTACTCTCTCCAGCTACCCTAAGGGCAGAAGCTATGGTGCACACATACCTGGCACAATACACATTCTAGAGCAACAGAGAAGTTCCATCCTGAGTGTCCATGAATGGTAGAGGAGGACCAAGCTGGAGCTGGAAGCTATGTACAACCATTTTCTTAAGGGAAACTTGGGATGGTATGGCTCTTTAACAGGTCAGCCACGTTCTGCTAGCCCAGCACAAGCAGAGACACCTAATGTACACAGCAAACATAACCTCTCTCCAAGAGAGAAAGTCGTCGAAGCAACCCTCCTCACAGTACTGGTGGCTGCAGCACTGATATATGTCCATCCCGAGTAGCACTGCTATAGGCCTTTGCACCATTTACAGATTGCATAGCTTGTTCTGTAGCAATTTCCCATAAGGAAGAAAGGAGCAAAGAAAAGGAGGGAGGAAGGGAGAGAGAGGAAGAGGGAGGGAAGGAAGCAAGGAGGGACTGATCGGTTGGTTATGCCAAGAACCTAACCATAGAAAAGTTTATGGCAAATTACAAGTAATAATCTCACGAGTAGACATTTATTTGTGTGTTTGCTTTTGCTCTGCTAGGATTGAACCTGGAGCCTCTTCCATGCTAGATAAACACACTACAATTGAGCCATATTCCCAACTTTGCTGAACTTTAACTAAACTTGAGAAGGTACCTTATTTACCAGTTGGGGATTCCTGTGATTTAATTGGCAGTACTGAAAACGGGAGCCAACAAATGGATCAGCTCTGCTCCAGCAAGCTTCTATTGCCACAGCAAGGCTGTTCAGTGTTCACTCTTGTTCTGGATGGAGAAGCCCTTAAATTCCATTCATTCAATCACGGATCAGCAGTGCTTACCTCTTACAATGCCTCCATCCTTGACTGTGCATCTTTGAAGCTACTTTCTAAGTTTTTACTCATGTCTATATGTGTGCCTGTGTGGGGAATTACACAAGTGAGTGTGGGCATCCATGGCAATGGAGTGTGGAGCAGGAGTTACAGACTGCTGTGAGCAACCCTATACGAGTGCTGAGAACCAAACAGAGGTCCTTTCCAACAGAAGTCCTCTCTTTTAATTTCGGGCTGAGCCATTGCCCTGGAGCCCAAGTCAGATAACTGTGAGCAGACAGCACAGAGTTCTCCTCTAGCTGTTATCCCCACGCAGAACTGCCAACAGTCCTTTCCCCGGGGTGGAGTTGATTAAGACTGACGAAGGTGCATTAGCACCCTTGAATCCAAGTTTCCTACATCCAGTCTACAGCATAATAGACGATGGAAGACACAATAGGCGATGTAAGACAGAACCCAAACCCTACTGGAGTAGGATTAAAGCTGCAGGGAAATTGGCTTCTGCACGCAGATCAGTTTCAATGCTCTTGGGCGAGCCTTTTATCCCAGCCTAGTCATTCACTGCTTCAAGCATTCCATCACCAACGGACACTCTGATAAATGAAGACATGAAGATACAAAGACATATACAGTGTGTTAACTACCCTGTCCTAGACTTGCGTAAATATGTATGAAGCTGTTAAAGCTTACACACTAGGGCTGAGGGCGGAGCTCAGTGGTAGTGCACCTGCTTGGCACAGAGGTTCAGGGTTCTACCCCCAGTACCAAATGCATACACAGATGGAAATCTTACATCTTAAGGAGCAGCATTCTTGGTGGGAAAGATTTACAAACAAGTTATAAACAAACTGGTTTCCCAAAAACCACTATATTTCCTCCATGCTGTACCAGGCACTCCATAGGTAGAGTGATTGCTTAAGCAGACTAAAATCAGTGAGGCACAGTGGCAAATGCCCATAAACCCAGCCCTTCAGAGAACAAGGGTACTGCAGTTCAAGTCCAGTCTGGTCTACAAGGCACATCTCAGGATAACCAAGGTTACACAGTGAGACCCTCTCTCAAATAAAAATAAAGCAGACAAAACTGTTTATAGATTTCTTTTGTGATTTATTAATATTTTTGGTGTCAGAGACCGAAGCCCAGGCCTTGTAACGAGATGGGTGCTCTTCTGCCGAGCTACATCCCAAGCCTGAGAGAGATTTCTTTCCCATTTTATTTTGATTTTTTTCTAATTAATCTACTTGCTATTTTTTAAGGTTGTTTTCATAAGAAAAGATTTATCAAAAACCCAAACACCGACACTGCTGTCGAGGTGGCAATTAATTAAGTGACTTAGTCTGATCTCTGAGGCTTTGGTGACTTCTCCGGACAAGTGCCACATAAGCCTCTTATATTAACCTGTTCTTTGTGGCCGGCCCCACGTTTAAAGCAACGTTTTTCTTCTTGATGTCATCACTGGTTGTTACCTCAGAACCAGGTCTATGCACTCATGATTTCCTCCCCTCTGAAGAGCTGGTTTAGTCCAGTTATTACAGATATTTCACCTCACCTTTTCAGCCTTCTCCCCCTGTCTTGATCCTAGTCTTTACTTTGGTTATGGTCACACGACTTGTATTCTTTTGGCCATTCAACAGAAGGTTCCCAAGGTGCTGCTCATTCTCTTACCAGGCATCGTTACTTTTCTTTTGATATTCCACTGTGACAAAGGTTACTCTAGGGGTCAGGGCATGAATGAGTGGGTCAGTTTTCAGGTGTACCCTAGCTATCGCTGCAGTCTGGTTCCTCTGACGTGTTCATAAACTTCCCTGTATCCCAAGCACAGAACAGAGCCAATATGAAGTTAGTAGTGACCGAGTAGCTTCGCTGCGTGGTTTATTGACAAGAGGCGGTGGGTTAGAACAGAGCAAACTCAGCAGCTTCGCTTCAGAGATACTGTAGCGCCATTATGGAGGACACAGAAAGGCCACCTCAGGATGAATTCTTCAAGTTCAACATCAAAGACTAAGTGGGGATACTCACAGTAGAGAAAAGAAAATATCTTTCTAGGTGGAAGGGAGTGCACACACACGGCCAAACTGTGGCCAGAGACTGAGTACAACAGTAAGTGACTGACTGCAAAGGAGAACTCAGCGTCAGTGAGGCATTAAAATCACCTGGGAGTCATTGAAAACATATTAATATTTTCCCTCACGGCTAGAGATTCTTACTGTGTTGGAGGCTTGGATGCGTATTTTCCTGAGGTGCCTAGGGGATGCTCACAGCAAGTCAGGACCAAGCACCAGTGCACCCAAAGATAGTGTTTGGGAAGAAATAAAGCCCTTTCCCACCAGCTAAGACCTTTGACTCAATATGTAGGCAGCAGAGAGCTGTAGCAGGAATTTAGTCTGTAGAGCTGGCTTCCCACCAGACTCCCCTGGACTGGGAAGGACTGGATGAGGCTATGCACCAGGTCATCAAGGAAACGGGTAGCAACAGAGATGCTGTGGGGTACATTCACTGCTCCAGGGAAGCAGAACCAACACACTCAGTGGGTAATGACCGCAAATGAGAGAATGAGAGGGCCTATAACGCTCACTCTACCAAATTCCTTCCCACGCATCCATTCCTGTCAGTCCATGGCTGGTCATGCACATGCTGTGAGAAAAACAACATTCTGAATCCTCTATATAAGAAATAACTGGAACTAATTCCACCGATGCCCATTGTCTTTGCAATCAAGGTCAGCTGATTTTGACACACACACAGGGAAGACAGTTCAGTAGTACAGTTTGGTGAATTTGAAACAAAATAGGTATCCATACTTAAAAAAAAATGTTTGAAGGGTAACCGTCCCCCAGGGACAATAGCAATACAATTCTGAACCTGCGTTATACAGTACAGACCAATGAAACTGACGCAGAGAAGTGACCAGAGGCGGCGGTACCCAGAGCAGAGCGCACAGGAAAACTGTGACTGTGGAGCTGACAACAGCAAACACCTCGCTACTATCAGTCGTGGTGTCAGTTTTACAATGGTAGTTTCTTCATCTGGATTTTAAGGAAAGATAAACTATGGTGGGTTTTTTTTATTGCAACTGTCTCAGATTACAGGGGTACAATACCGATGTTCACAATACATTTTATCTATATACTTTTCAAGTGTTGCCCTCAAAGACTCTCATAAAAATCCTTACGTGTTTCTTCCACTTATTTTCCTCAAAAATTAGTCATCAGTAACAAAGTAATAATATGTAAAACCATGTGGGCATTGATATATGTGTGCAAACTTCCTTCTGTTACCTATGGATAAAATTACGCACGTGCCTCTTTAAAATTCCGTGTTGTTTTTTTTTTTTTCCAATCACCAAAAAACTTACAAAGAACCTAATAAATGTTGATCCAAAACATCTTAAGATCTGGTAGATAACTTGTGAACCTAATGTTCTCACTTTTGTAAATAAAGTTTTATTGGAACACAACCCTGAACAGTCATTTACATACCAAGCATGAGTTATTCAATAAAGCAAAGGTGCCTGATTATAGCCAAAGTCACATGGCCTGCTAAACCAAACAATCCTACCATCTTGACATTCACTATAGATAAGTGTTGACCACAATAACATGGTATTACTTCATCTTATCATGCATTAACATCCCTCTCTCATACACCAAGAATAAATTTTTTTTGCAGCATGTCTTTGTTTTCTACCACTGCTAAACGAAGTAACAGAACACTGCCTAAAATGTACCAAAATATCACACTTTAGGAAAAGATAAGCACTATTAATCATATTCTCAAATTATATTTGATCATTAGATGGTGTGGGGAGTTCTTCTGTATATGTGTTGCTTTTATTGGTTAATGAATAAAGCTGCATTCAGTCAATGGCTTAACAGAGTAGAGTCAGGTGGAAAATCAAAACAGATATGAAGAGAGAGAGTAGGGAGAGTCAGTGAGAAGCCATGTAGCCACCGCAGGAGACAGATGCCCCCACCAGAGCCTGCCGAAACTTTGTCAGAAGGCCGACTTTGTGGTGATGTACAAATTAATGAAGACGGGTTAGTTTAGGATGTAAAAGCTAGCTGGAAATATGCATAAGCTAATAGGCCAAGCAGTGATTTAATTAATGCAGTTTCTGTGTACTTATTTCAGGTCTCAGCAGCCGGGAACAAATGAACAAGCAGCATCCGACTACAGTTAGATAAATGTAACTTTGCTAAAGATTGGTGGGGTCAACCATCAATCAATTCTGAATGCCCACTGTTCTTTGAGTGGGAAGGTTCAGCATGCTTTCCTACACAGAACATCTTGTAGAAGCCTTGAGCATTATCTGGCCAACTACGATTTTTTTTTCAGCAGAAAGCTAACTGAAACTCTGACCGCAGAATGTTTACCTCTCCTTCCTGTAGACTATCAAAGTTAGCTGCTTTTCCCTTTGCCTTGGTCCTGCCATAGAACTTGCATGTATGCTGATTAGATCCCATGAATTTTTCTCCTAGAAGAATGGAGAAGTTCTACCTTCAGCAAAGACTCGACAATCTTTCATCTATTGGCCTGAGATGCTGGTGTCTGCATGGATGTCCAATTCTTCAGAAGTCAGTTGTTCAGTGTGCTGTCTTTCAAGAATGAACTCCAGTCTTATCATTTCCCTTTGGGAAATGGCCTGGCACTTAGAAAGCCATCCTGTTGATATGAGAATTACACAATCGGGCAATGGTGGAGCATGCCTTTAATCCCACCACTTGGGAGGCAGAGCCAGATGGATCTCTGTGAATTCGAGGTCAGCCTGGTCTACAAAGTGAGTTCCAGGACAGGCTCCAAAGCTCAGAGAAACCCTGTCTCAAAAAACAAGAAGAAAAAAAGAAAGAAAATTAACAAATTTCATAGGTTTTGGTTTTGATTTATCTTACAGACACCATCGTTTCTAGAACTTTTCCAAAAGCTGTCTGTGTTAGCCAAGTGAACTTCAAGGTGTTTTATGCAGAAATCATGCCCCTAAATCTCACTTAAGAGATTACTATGAGGGGATGGGATGGGATTCTCGAGAGAAAGGATATTTAACTGGTGATATGTGGAGTGAGAGGCCACATTTCAGAGCTGAAGTATGCATGTGCATACCTGACATCATGGAAGCTAAATGACCGAGTGACTGAGCCTTCCTCATAGGCAGACCTGGTGTAAGGAGCATGGTCAACACAGAATTCCTGCCCGTTTACGTCTTTAGGACCTATCCGCTCTCCAAGCCAGAGGTTTAATTCCACGCTGGGGTCGAGTGGGTGGGCAGCTGCTTTGCTGTGTTAGGAATAACTAATAATGGAACAATAGGAATTCATGAACGTGGCTTCCTTTCTTTCTCTTTTCCACTCCTATCTGCCAAACTGTCCGCTCTGTTCTTTATGTAAAACTGCAGATGTCTTCTTATTAATCAAGATTCTAATACATTCCAGATGAATCAACAACTCCGGGGCCTCAGCATGTACCATTCTCTCTCCTTAAGCACAGGATTTATTAGAATTGCCCATTCCAAGATATCTCAACTTACAAATGACGGTTTATTGTTTCTGTTTCTACAGCAGGGGCCTAATAAATGCACTGAACTGATGGCTGTGCCCCTCTGCAATACAATATTCAAAGAGATTTCCAACCCTATGGTGTAACATTATCCAAATCCTTTGAAACACTAAGTAGTTTGCTCAAACTCAATCATCCATATACAGAAATCATAGACAATAGATACAAATGCAATATGCTAGTGATGACATTTCAAAAACCGTGTCTCAGAATCCTCTGTAACAGGCAATGGTACCTTCTAAATGCACTAGGCATTCCACAGTGCTAGCTGAAGCATGAAGCACTCTTTGGTGAAGGAGCTAAACACTGCATATTATAACCTTAACTTACACAAGAAATAATTTCAGGAACTTTGGCTGCACATATGGTATCGATTAACTCAGGTCTGTGATTTCTCTGATTTCACACTGCTGATATTTCAGTGGGCATTTACCAGGCAATTTAAGCAATCAAAATATGCCCAAGTACTGGTATTTAAAAATTAAATTCCATTCGGTGGTCATTATTTTATGTATTTTTAACATGTGCCATTTTCAAGCTAGAGGAAGAAATAGCTCTTTTTCTATGTAATCACACAAGAAACAGGACAGGAAGTAATGATAAGGCGTATAAGCACACATTACAGCAATGGATGTGGCTAATAGCTTTTGTGTAGAACAGCGCCCTGCTCACGCTCCCAGGTTACTAATGTTCTTGCTAACACTGGACTCCTAAGGGTGGTTCTATAAATAAGGCATTTATATAGAAAACTAGGAAAATATGAAAGGTTATAATATTAACATACCAAACTCATTTTTAATTAAAGAAATAAAAAAGCCCAGTCTTTAGGGGGCTGGGGAAAATAAGGTGGTCAAGGGAGACCAATTAACTTCATTAGCTTCTGCAAATACCTAGCTTTCTCACACATTCCTATTTTCCATCTGCTCCACAGTTAAATGTGTCTACAAATTAACATTTTATTTATGATTCAGGTTCTGATTCATAAAAACTATGAACACATTATACAAAGAACTAAAGCTTTATGGAAAAATACGAGGGACTATACAGCGACTCACTTACTCATGGTGTTTTACTTTTGTTAGAAGAGAAAGAAAGAAAGAAAAAAGAAAAGAAAAGAAAAAAAGCAATCTGGGTCCTAAAAACCCCAGAGACTGGAAATCGGTCACATGCTTGCCTTCACTTTTGTCCCTTAGACTGGGTAGTTTTCCCATGCTGTATCAGAGGCAGAACTGCTTGCATTTCTAGGCTCTCTTTATTCTCATCTCACTGGAAACAGTCGGAGCATCTTGCTCACTATCTTATATAGTTCTGCCCACTTTGGCCTGACATTCCCATTAACTTCAAACCCCACAGCGCAGGCATGAAGGGCAAGAAGCACTTTCTGTGGAGCCGTATGTGCTGTGCAAGGCCTGTGCCTCCTACTGGCTTCTACAAGAGAGCAGACCTTTCAAAATATGTTGCAGGGATCAACAAAACCCAGCACGGTCAAAGGGTGTGTGCTGATGCCGTTTGGAGTATTTATAAAAACCCTACCCATAAGACAAACCGTGCTCCTCAGCGCGGCGCTTGCTGCCACTCAGCTGAGAGCAAGCGCTTTCCTAAGTAGACCAGAGAGTTATTTAATTTCACTTTAATTTCTCTGAGTAACTTTATCCCTCGCTGACATGCCATTTTATTATTTCATTATTTACAGCATTCTGAGTTCATAAATCAAATCCATACACCTCCTATGATAACAGAAAAAGGAAGGAGGGACAATGTAGGGGAAAAAAGTCCCTTTCAACCCACTAATTCCAACGGTCTGTATTTCTAAAAATTACTGTGTTGGTCCCTGGTATAGCCTTTTTCTGACTGAGCACCAGGGTCCCTAACAACTGAAGTATAAATTACTACTGTATTTCCATTTCTCTGCACTGCCAAATTGGTGCAACACTGGAGATCTTGAAAGCAAGTCTGTTATAGCTGGGACAATTTAATGAAAACAAATGGTGTTTAAATGCCGTAGATGCATTGCGTGCATGTATGTGTGTGTGTGTGTGTGTGTGTGTGCGTGCGCATGCGTGTGTGTGTCTTATACTAATTTCACCTTCTAGGTAACAAAATCAGCTACATTTATTCCCACTGAATCTATATATTTTCTTTTTTTAAAAAAGGACTCAAAGAAATGTATATATTGGAGATTTCCTTTGTTTTGAGTGAGAAAATACCTTATGTTACAGAGGGAAGGCATAGTTCTAGGCCCGAAAGAGCTCAGTAGATAACAGGCTTGCAGCACAAGCATGAAGACACGAGTCTAAGTCCCAAGAACACACACATAAGCTGCATGGCAAATACTCGTAACCTGGTCGTGGGGGATTTGTTAGGAGGGTTTTGGAAGCGACCTATCTAGCCAGTCTGGTCTAGCCTCAAGGGTAAGTCAGGTTCAATAAAAGTTTGTTCTTAAAAAAGAAAGGAGGAGGAGGAGAGGAAGGAATGAGGTGGAGAGGGGGCTGATATCTGGCCTCTACACCTGTTCGCATGGATGGATGCATGCACCTATACACATATGTGCTCAAATACATACACAACCCACCTCTCCCCCACATATACCCAGACAAGGAAAGAGGAAAGAAAACGCATATTTCTATTTAAATTTTATGCTTCAAGGAAGCACAATTACTAATACACAACAGAGCTGTCAAAAGTTAAGAATGCTGAAGCTCAACAGTTGAGAGGAAGGGCTGCTCTTGCAGCGGACCCAGGATCAGTTTCTGGCACCCACATGGCCGCTCACAGCTCTCTATATCTCCAATTCTAGGGGCTATAATGGCCTCTCTGACCTCTTCAGGCACTGCATGCTTCTCAGATACTTACATAGATGCAGGCAAAACACTCATACATATAAAATCAAAATAAGTCAAAATTCAATGGAATTCACTATCCTGATAACAACGAGAATAACCACTTGAGCTCATACTTAACATGAAGCTGAGAGTGACCTTGAACTTTCAATTATCTGCCCCCCCACATACTTCCTAAGGGCTGCAATTACAGGCATGCAGCATTACACATGGCTTTATAAGGCAGGACACTGCAAACTGAACCCTGGGCTTCACACCTGCTATGCAAGCACTCGACTGTCTGAGCTATCTCCCTAGCCCGACAATACATTCAGGAAGGAACAGCAGGGAAAATCAGCATACAATTTGCTTGCAAGGCACTACTGAGAGTAGAGCATGCTAGTGTTGGCTTGGACCACACCTCGAGGACACCCAGCAGAGGGGTAGTGGACCAATTACTATCAGGCACATCACAGTTCTTTTGGAGTTCTCAAAAATGAACTCAATACTTGCCTGGATTCTGCAGCTGCTTTGATGCTGTGATGGTCTGACTTACTGTTGCGCTTGTATACGGCACTGAAAAGCAGTGTTACAGCTATGAGCAGCATCAGAACCAACCTGCCCAGCTGTCACAGAGCCCAAAGAAATCAGCTTCCTTGTGCCTTTGGACCCATAATGATGATGAGAGCTTACATTTGGGGTTCTACTTTTCTATCTTATCATCAATAACAGTGAATAACTGTAGGGCTACATGATCAGCCTGAACCAGGCAACCAAACCAACGGAGCAAGGTGAATCACTACAATGTTTATTAGTGTGTGCTGACTTTTGTCTTAATGACTGGAAATAGACAACATATTTTAACCCATTTGCTTTACAGAGCCAGGGTAAATCCTTCAGGTAAAAACACATATTCTCTATTAATAAACCAGCAATATAGTCATCAGTTGTCAGTAGGAAAGCTAGCTCTGACTGGCTTTTCATCAAGTTCTTTCTTATCCATAGCCGAATACCTTTAAAAGCAATCAAGTTTCTCCTTAGCAGATGTTGGCTGACTTGTGGTTATGGTTGAGTTACTAGGTCCCTCTCGCTGGTCATTTGCATTCAGATCCAGATAGCCTCTGAACCAACATGCATGGGTGAGAGAAACAGAATGGGGATCCTGCTCCCCGTTGTCCCCCTGTAGCAGAAGCATTTCTGAGCTTGATGCTCCAACCGACAGTTTTACAGGAAACAAAAGGAGGTAGACTGATTGCATCTAGACCTAGTACCTGGGAGTGGAGCACTCTAAAAACAGACTTGACGTCTCTTAATACTGACACTCACTGTGCAGTATGGTCTTTCTGACACATGGTTCTCTAGCCCAGAGGCTAACTTCAAGCTCACTGAGTAGCTTCTACATCCTATGTACTGAAAACACAACCATGTGCCACCATGCCCAGCTAAGTACCGTGCTGGGGACAGAACCTGGGGCTTCATGAGTGAGGCAAGCACTCTACCCACGGAGCTTCAGCCCCACCCGTCACTCAATGTGCTCTGTTTGGGGACTTGTTTGATTACAGCCTTTGTCTAGATTTCTTCCCAACCCCACCTTCCTTTTCATTATATTACTCTTAGTCTTCAATATAATGGGGTGGTGCCACCCCCAAGAAAGTGTTTGAAAGAAATGAACTAGCTCAAGAAAAACTCACAGTAAGAGCTATGCAAATCGATTATGATTTCAGCCAGAAGTTAGGTATTTGTGATACTGTGGAATTGCTGTAAAATAACAATTTATCTTACTGTCTGGGCAATTTTATGTGTCACAAAGCATAGGTGTTGTCAATTTCTGTTAGCTGAATCATTCAAACTTTCAAGTGCAAAGTAAATACAAAGCACTGCCTTAATAATGACATGCACACGGCGTATGCCTTTCTTGTTTCCTCCCTCCAGTGTGGTCCAGGAACACATAATTGCCGCTTTTACTAGTGTTATCTGATCATTATACGGAGCGTGAACCTGGTTGCGATTACTTTACACTGTACAATTATTATTGTTACAGCTATTTTGGCTATTTTGGTAGCAACTTGGAATTTTAGTAGTTAGTGAGTTATAGCTCTTTATGTACAGAGGAAAAATGAAGGTGGAGCTTTAATGCCCTTTTTTCAAATATGTATAAAACTACACCCACCAATCACAAAAGTATTGTTATAGCCACTATATAAGAGTGTACACAGTGCTTCAGGGTTCTCATTTTGCAGGCATTAGTGACTGGCTATACGTCTCTGCATATCCTTACCCTGGCATTTGATTTCTGATTTAAACAAAGAAAATGCCTGAACCTATACAAGTCACTCACAGGCCAATACTAGAAAACACTCTCTTCATTCATTCATTCATTTGCTCATTCCACAAACACGCACTGGGTGCCTCCTAAGTTCTGTGCTGGACATGAGGAAGACACTTGTGCCGCAGTCACTGATCTCAAGACTCATAAATGAGAACTCAGACTTCAGAACTGTCAACCATGTGTCCAAGGGAAGTCACTCAAGGTTTGGAACCCCAATCTCCACTGCATATATGTTCAACACAGTATTACTCATGTTCATCAAAAGGTTAAAGCAACCTAAATATGTACTGAAGAATAAACTAATTTAAAAAACATAATACACACCCCCAGTAGACTATTATTTATCCTTAAAAGGGGGAATCCTGTTTAATGATACAATCCTGATGAACCATGAAGACACTACTCTAGGTGAAATAAGCCAGTACAAAGGGTCAAAGGTCATATGCAAATGTCATATTCACGTCCTCTTATAGGAGAAATATAAAGGAGGCCTGTTCACAGAGAAAGAAAATAGGATGGTGGTTTCCAGAGGGTGGGAGGAAGAGACTGGGAGCCAGTGTTTAACCAGTAGAAATTCAGTTCTACCAGGTATCAGGAAGCTGACTGAGCAGGTCACAACATGCACTCCCAGAACTAGGGAAACTGAGGCAAGGTTTCTGTGAGTTCAAGGTCAGCTTTATAGGCCAATCTCAGCCATAGCATTAGACCCTGTCTCAAAAGGCAGACAAGAAGAGTTACACCACAAGTGAATGTACTCAACACGACTGAGGCGCGCACTTCGGAATTCAGATGGCGGAATTCCATGTCACACGTATTTACCACAATTGTTTTTCTTCAAATTAGCAGTTAAAACTATGCAGCTATGATGCAACGATTGAAAACCATGCACACCTTAAAGGGAAGCAACAGACTCAAAGAAGGCATAGATCTTGTCCAGGCAGTTTACACAGCAGCTTTGAAAACAGCATGGCAGAGGGACTGCAACAGAACCAGAGTCCCCAGCTCCACCCTTATAATGGCATAATATTTGTGCTTTGATAAATAAGTCTTCCTGAAGACCAGAGGCAAAGTTAAAGCCACTAGAGGTCAGGCAATGGTGCCAGACATCTTTAATCCCAGGATTAGGGAGATAGAGGCAGAAGGATCTCTGTGAGTTCAAGGCCACCTTGGGCTCCACAAGAGCAATGCAGAAACAAATCCAGGTGGTGGTGGCTCACACCTTTAATCCTGTCACACGCCTTTAATCCCAGCACTGGAGGAAATCTAAGATGAGAGGAGGGGGAGGCTGTTTGCTTAGTTTATAGTCACCTAGCCTTGGTAGAGATAAGACTTCTCTGGTGGCCTTAGCTTTGCCTCTGGTCTTCAGGCAAGATTTATTTATCAAAATACAAATAATAAACCGCTATACACCCTTAAGCCCTGAGGGAGTGAAGCCACCCAGGGCCAGTGCACACAAAAGAATCTTAGAGAACGGATTAGGACGAACTCTGCCACTCTGCGGGCAGAACTGGGACAGTCCAAGGACAAATGACAGGGACAGGGCTAGGAAGGAGTTTGGCACAGGTTGGGAAACTAAGAGAAAGAACACAGTTCAACTAGGCAGAGTAAGGAAGCGTCACAAGTGTCAAAGGTGGACAGATGCCCAAATGGTCCAGGAAGACGGTATGTCAGTGGACTGAGTTTATAAGAAAGTCAAACTACTTCCCCACAGACAAATTAAAAATCACCATAGACAAAATTAAAAAAAAAAAAAAAACATAACATTCTGGATGAAGCCAAAAGAACAAGGAACAGCAGAGATGGAAAAGGCTAACAGGAAATGGGGCTGGTCTCACAGCAGGGTGAGGTGTGGGATTCCGAGGCAGCCATCTCACGTTATTGTAGACATACTTGTGTTGTCATAAGGGAGAGGAACAAACACGAATTTAAGTAAAATTACGTCGTTCTCTCAGTTGATTCGGTGAGCCACCTGAGAAAGGGACACAGAGAGGACCTATTTCAGCCCATGTTTTCATCTGCTTCTCGAGCTGGACGGTGCTTTGAGCCAGGAGGGGAGGTTCAGTCCGTCAGAGCCCACGGGTCAATCTGCCGGTTACTTCCCCAGCAACGCTGAATGTGTGTCCACTGCCCCAATTCTGCCTTCTGACCTTGGAGCTTTCAGAAAGAACTGAGTCCCCACAAGTCACCTAGCCATCGAGTTCTAGAGGCAGAATTCCTACAGCACAGAAGCCGCCTCCTCTCGCCTGCCCAGGCTCAGCTGAGCCCCATGAGCCAAGAGGAAGGTCTCCTGTACTTTTGCTCTCCAGACCAAGAGCAGTGACCCTGGTCCCTCACCTCCCCAGGAAATATTTCCAACTTCTCAAAGATTCCTGTAGTCATTGGAAGCATGTCTTAAAATCCTTCATCTCTTTTCCAATCACAAGGGCCTAACTACTTGTCGTTTTTGAGAAAGGAAGAGGACCTTACCCCACAATAAGGGATGCAGCTTTTCAACCACCCTGTTTCCCTTGAAGCGAGTTTTCTCTTAAATTCTTGGCAGAAGCTCAGAAAGATGGGGAGCACAGACACCCATACCCTTTCACACTTCAGACAGAACGGATTGGATGGCCTTTGCAGCTATTCATAAAGTATCCCCCCAATTAATACAGAAATTAGATCCAATCAAGACAGTAACACACAGTGTGGCTCACAGCAAGCGCACTCCCATAATCGAGAAGGATAATAATACGAAGGGTAAGCAATGTCTGTCTCTTTATTCCCTTCTTTGTTTTCTCAAAATTCCCTTGCTTTGTTTCCCATTAGTGGCTGTTATTGATGATAAGGTCCGGATCACACCACTGGAGAATTGTCTTTCTTCCAGCCAAGCAGCATTCTGAGAATGTGTCCATAGACTAGTACAAAATGTACGGCTTGCCCAACATGAATCACAGTGATAGGATTAGGCCCAAAGGGAGCTATGACAACTCTCTACAAGTAACCGAAAGGTGCAAATGGCAAGAAGGGAAAAGAATTATTTAAAGAGGTCCGGGGTATATGTGAGGAGGGATTAAATTAAGCAAAGGAAAATTCAGGTTTTATATCAAGAAAAGATTCCTAATGGCAATATGTTATAAGAATAGGTTCCCAAGAAATGTGTTGGAAGCTTCGAGGCTGGAGGGCATTTTAGTTGAAGCTAGAATAAAACACGAAATAGAACACAAAGAGGAATGGGTCGTAGGCCAGTGGAGAAGGGCTACGGACCAGCAGCTCCCCTCTCAGTCTCATACCTCTATGGATCCATCCAAAGAGAAGAAGAGTTTTAAGAATGAGGGTTGTCAAAAATAGCAAGAGAGACACACAGCCTCTGTTTAGGAAGAATGACCACACAGGAGGGTTTCGCAAGGGCTACTGACTCACTGACAGCATAAGGAAAAGGAAAGTGTGTTACAAATACCAAATACTATTTATTATATTGTTTACGTTTAAAACAGCAATTAAGATGTGCCAAGTGTCTCCCCACAGGCTTCACATATAAGGAGTCATTTCTGACTCACAAAAGCATGTGAGGGGGTACAGCTGGGAAACCAAAGGAAATCCACAATACCACAAGCACAGAAGACAGTCAACAGGCAGGAGATGCGAAGCCACATGGTTAAGAGTTCAGCATCTCCATTCTCAAATCCTGAGGGATAGCTCAGCCAGCAGACGGTTTTCGTGCAAGCATAACAACCTGTATTTGATCTCACAGCCATGTTTTAAAAGCGGAGTGTGGTGGTGGCATGCCCTTGATCCCAGCACAGAAGGGGTGGAGACAGGAGGCTAGGGCTCTTCAGCTACTCAGTCCCACCCAATCAGTGAGCCCCAGGTCCCAGTGCCACAAACACCTGAGGGACAGTACTCAAGGTTATTCTTTGTCCTTCACACATGTACACACTCATATGCATATACACACTCACATACACACTCATGTATGCATACAAACAAGGAAGAAAGACAGAGTGAGAGAAAGGAAGGAAGAAATGGGAAAAGAGGGAGGGGGACAGAAAGGCGAGGAACTGAAGCCTACAGTAAGAAGACTTGGTCTTCTATCTGACCCTACTCCGTCTGGGTTTCGTAAAGGGCACCTGAAAGGCAGGTCACCCTCCCCAGGAGCAGGATCAAACCAGGAGTTTATTTTAAATTGGCCCATTCTAGCAACATGTCTCAGCCAAGTTTAGATTTGCAATTTAGCAGAAAAGAAACTTTTGAAGAAGCCCTTTGATTCGATTCTCATGACCCCTGTGAAATAAACCTTCTTAAGACTGAGTTATGGTATCAATTTGCTTCAATCCAACAAATAAGTACACTGTTACACACTCGAGGGACTAATATCTGGCAGGGGATCAGATTAGTTCATCTCCAAAGTGGCGGGAGAGGGTACTGTGGGCACAAACTTCCCGCAGCAGTGGTGCGAAAAGAGCTGAAGGGTCTGGAGAGAAAACAGAATCACCGGAGCAGGAAGATAGGGCTGGGGGCCTGGGCAAACTACAATGTCAGGATTCAATGAATAAAGAAAAACTGAATTTTCCGTGCATCGCATAAAAAGGACTCGTTAGGTGCTTCCCATGTGCCAGGCACTGGGGACGAGGCAGCCAGGTGCAGGCTTTATGGAACGTACAGCAGTCTGAAGACAAACAACAACCAAAAGAAGCTCAAAGAACACAACCCAACCATATATGTCACTTAAGGCTGGGCTCTAGGAAGCCTCCCAGAAGAAACAGCCACTAACAAGAGCAAAACCCCTGACTCCCAAGTGGACAAACAGGACGAGAAGAGGTCAGGGGAGGATGGAGAGAACAAGGAACAGGTGAGGCCCTAGCAATGCACACAGGACTTGGGGGAAGAGGTAAGGCAGACCCTTGAATTTTAATGTGGACAATTATAGCATCACATAAAGGGTGCTGACTGACATTCATCCTAACAGCCTGCAGAAATAACTACAAGGTTTGGTCAAAAAAAGAGTAAAGCACAATGATAAACCACCACCTTCTCAATTGGATGCCTTGAGTTCAGAACACAGCCCTACCTCTTATTCACAACATGAACCCACAGCTCGTCTTTGTCCATAAAATGGTAAAACTAAATACAACCACACGCAGTGAGATCGGGAGCCATCTCTCTTACTGTTAGTTGGCTGAAGGAACTGCTAACGTGTCTACGATATGGGGGAATGTAATAAGCTCTGAAAACAGGAGAGGCAGAAAGTTGGTCAACTCAGTGCAAGAGGAAGAAAATGGCAAGATGGAAGAGAAGCTGGCACATGCTAGCCACCTTCTGTCCTGAAACAGCATCTTCATCAGGGAAGCACGCTTCTACCTATGGATTTCTTTCCACAGTCCATAAGGGCTGAGGAGATGGTTTCATGGCTAAAGCAAGATCCCTAGTACCCATGTGCAAAGGATGACCATAGTAGTGTGCCTCTGTGACCCAGGGTTGAAGAGGAGCACGGACACAGGAGGATTATCTGAGCATGAGGACAGATTGAGCTATGATATCTGACCTTGTCTCAAAAAATAAAAATGACAAAGAAAAGAAAATGCTATCTGAACCAAATGTTCATAGCCCATTGTTCTTATTATCACCAAAAATATGACAGGACTAATGTATCTTTAGAATTGAATTAACTGCTGTAAATAATCTAAAGATAATATAAAGTATAGGAAGATGTGCATAGTTATATGCAAACATTATGGGATTTTAAACAAAGGAGTGAACACTGTGGGTTTCATTTTATGTGGGGGTTCCTGAGGTGAACCCCGTGGCTGTCAAGGAATGGCTTTCATTTCATTTTTAATACAGGATAATTTCAAGAAATGGCCAAGTACAGAAATCTTTCATCTAAAACACTTAGCAGAGCAAGCTTCTCTGACACTCGTCTGTGAGTTGCCATCCTGCGGAGTGTGACCTGCATCATTTGTAGGTGAGGAGGAAGAGTGGATCTCCAGAGATGGATGCCCTGGACAGCCTCCGTCTAGCCCAGCAGCAGCACCACACACCCAAGGGCTCAAATAACATGGGCTCTGGAGCAAGTAAGCTGGGGATTTTCAGAACTACTCACATCGACCCTGCTTCACCAGCAAGCATGGAGAGAAGAACTTGAAAGCTGGGTGCTCAGACTCCATGTAGCATCTGTCTGCTTATTCCTGGGGTTCCCTGGGCCCACTGCAGCTCAGAGAAAGGTCCCCTGCTCGACTGTATCACTTCATGCCATTGTCCATCCCTGTCATGGAGTAGACTCTGAAGTGCACTGACTGAACCACACAGAGGGCCTTGTCTATTCCATCAGTGGCC
Organism: Microtus oregoni; assembly: GCF_018167655.1. NCBI lineage: Eukaryota > Metazoa > Chordata > Mammalia > Rodentia > Cricetidae > Microtus > Microtus oregoni. The sequence continues at coordinate 38,872,993 of NW_024543070.1, read as the reverse complement.
ATCATCCTATTTCTCTAGTTACAACATACACTTTGCTGTGTGTATTTGTCATCCGGGCACTTAGCCTGGAAAAAAAGCAACATCTTCACAGAATTTAGGAGCAAATTGATAAAGGAAACGGATTTTTTTCAGTTTGGCCAAACCAAAAAGAAAAATACTAAATTTTCTGGTTTTTTTTTTTTTCTGTAGTAAAGTCATAATGTTATAGAAAGATGAGCTCTGTGAAGAATTTTTCTGGGATTTTGATGGGCATTGCATTGAATCTGTATGTTGCTTTTGGTAAGATTGCCATTTTTACTATGTTAATTCTATCTACCCAAGAGCATGGGAGATCTTTGCATTTTCTGGTATCTTCGATTTCTTTCTTCAAAGTTTTAAAGTTCTTATCATACAGGTCTTTCACTTGTTTGATTAGAGTTATCCCAAGATACTTTATGTTATTTGTGGTTATTGTCAATGGTTATGTTTCTCTGGTTTCTTTCTCAACTAGTTTATCATCTGCATAAAGGAGGGCTACCGATTTTTTGAGTTAATCTTTTATTCTGCCACATTACTGAAGGTGTTTACGAGTTGTAGGAGTTCTCTGGTAGAATTTTGGGGGCCACTTAAGTCATCAGCAAATAGTGAGAAGTCAACTTTTTTTTTTTCAATTTGTGTCCCCTTGATCTCCTTTTGTTGTCTTATTGTTCAACCTAGAACTTCAAGTACCATACTGAATAGCTATGGAGAGAGTGGACAATCTTGTCTTGTTCCTGATTTCAGTGGGATCACTTTGAGATTCTCTCCATTAGTTTGATGCTACTGTTGGCTTGCTGCATATTGCCTTTATTATGTTTAGGTATGTTCCTTGTATCCCTACTCAAGACTTTTATCATGAAGGGATGCTGGCGGAAGTGCAAACTTGTACAACCACTTTGGAAATCAGTATGGTGATTTCTCAGAAAATTAGGAAAAAATTTACCTCAAGTCCCAGCAATACCGCTGTTGGGTATATATCCAAAGGATGCTCAATCATACTACAAGGAAATGTGCTCAATCAACTATGTTCATAGTAGCATTATTGCAGTAGTCAAATCCTAGAAACAACCTAGATGCCCCTCAACTGAAGAATGGATAAAGAAAATATGATACATTAACACAATGGACTACTACATAGAATTAAAAATAATGGCACCTTGAAATTTGCAGGCAAATAAATGGATATAGAAAAAACATATTGCATGAGGTAATCTAGACACAGAGAGACAAATATAATATGTACTCACTCATAAGTGGCCTCTAGATGTAAAGCAAAGAAAACCAACTTACATTCTACAACCCCAGACAACTTAGACAACAAAGTGGACCCTAAGAGAGACATACATGGACCTACATAGGAAGAAGAAAAAGATAAGATCTCCTTAGTAAATTGGGACTATGGGGGTCATAAGACAGGTAGAAGGAGAAAAGGCAGGAAGGTAGGTGTGAGGAGAAAAATGTATAGCTCAATAAAAACAATAAAAGATGCTATTGCTGCCAAAAAAATAAAAGAAAAGTAAGGAAAAGAAAAGACAAGACAAGACAAAACAGCAGCCAGGAACACAGACGTTGTCAGATCTGTGTGAACTGGTTTCCTGAAGATAAGTTCCTCCTCCAGCCAGCACCAGGGTGCCAGCAGTCCCCTAACCCAGTATTCCTGAAGCTATGGTTGTTCCTAGAGCCCCAGGAGGGAGGAGGACAGCATCTCTGTCTGCCCAGGGGGGGGCTACACTCTCTGCTCTCTACTTTCCTCCTTCAGCTTTCTCCTCCCCTTCCCACCTTCTCCCTTGCCACTCTCAAATTTAAAAGCCAGAACTGAGCTGGCTGGTCTCAGAACACTTGGCTTTGTCCCTCAGTACTCCTGTAAAGTGCATCGAGGATGCCAGTCCTGCTCAGAGGCTATAGACCAAAGTCACGTCAGGGCTGACGTCAGGATTCAGCCTGGCTCAGCCTTGCCTCACCAGCACTGACACACAGGGCTCAGGTGCTTCCAAGCATAGGCAGAGTAGAGCAAGCATCCTGGGGTCTTAAGTTGTACTAGGGTTATAAAACCCTTCATAGAGTAAAGCAACAGCTGAGAGAGCAGAGCCTTCTGAAAGACAGGGAAAAGTGTAAAGACCCTTCACCCTCCTAATTCCTTCCTCTACTCCACTCCCAGAATAGAGACACAGTGGGTGAACAACTTTGCTTCCTTTTCAGGAAACAGTAACAGCTTAAGCCCCAACTTTTCTTAGGTTTTATATTACTGTTGTGCAATTCTCCTTAGCAACTCCTGGACCCCTGAATGCATTCTCACATAACGTAGGATGATTCCACCCACTTTGCTGCCATATTCAAAGGTTGTCTCTATCAGCTTATTTAAACCAAAGGCGTTTCCTTTCAAAAAACAAAGACCACTGGGCAGGTTAAGACCATCTGGGTGGTTTAGATTTTAGTGAACATTTCCTCGAGGTAGCAGTTCATTTTATCGGTGTGTAAATGTGTATTAAGTATCATTTATGGTTAAAGAAAAAGATAACCTACACCTTCATAGAGCTGGTAAGAAAGGCAAGGAGTTATTATCAAAATAACCAAGGAGTAAGTGTTGATACAGTAAACTTGGAGAAATAAGACCACCACAGTGTTGGTTTTAGCTAGTATGGGTCCTACTAAAGGCAACAGGCCTACTGGGGCCTTCAACCTAAATAAAACAGATACTATCTCAGAGTGAGTTAAGGATGGTTTAAGCACCCGAGAATGAGGAAGGACCAAGGAGACTGGTCAGGAGCTTCATCTACCTTGAATGTTCTCAGACATTATCTCAGAGACCTCTGCTAGGTAGCCTGATGCAGGCAGATGGTGGTGCGCAGGAAGTAGCACAAAACCCCACTCTTGCCTGCTCTGTAACTACTGGCTTGGACAGCTCTCAAATTCCCTTAGTCAGATATAGCTTTAGATTACAGGAATATGCTCTAAGAAATTTCAGATCTCTTAATCAAAACTAAGGCAAGAATGGAATTCATTTAGCCCCAGGGAACAAAATATATTAAAGCATCCAAGGTTCCTGGGCCATCCGCACTTCACTGCTAGCACTGGCGGTGGGGCTGCGAGGTTCTCTACCTTTCACACCGCTGATCAACCATTAACAATCACTCTGATTGATGAAAAAATTAGGTCAATAATTTTCCAAGCCCATATGTAAAACCGACTTCCTAAATTGCTCGTCTTTTCATTAACATGTTAAATTTATGGCTGTAATACCTATTTTTAAAGTGCATTTATATTCAGACTTGTTCTTTGTGGATAGATATTTCAAATTGTAAGTAAGGTCTGGGCGTGGTGACAGTCTTAGCTTGTGGGAGGTTGAGGAAAGAAGATTAGAAATTCAAGCCCAGCTTGGTCTACAAAGCAGGAATCTCTCAAACAAACAAACAAAAACAGTGAAAACAATGATAATTGTTATCACCATTATCATCAACATGATCACCACCACCTACCCTCTGCCAGAAAATAAGGCATTTCCACCCTCATACCCTGGTGATGAACCTCCATGTTCATGTACTTTATGGGCTTCAGGGCTTCAATTACTCCTTCATAAAGCTCCTAACAACCCACTCAGTAGAGCTATGAAGAGGAAGTAACAGGATTAGATCATTGTCACCAGGATGTTTACTCTGCCATTTTGCTCTAGCATTTTGAATCTGAAAATGCTGAATATAAGCATTTTAACAGAATTTTGCCAATACTGATGAATTTTTATTATAAGGAATTTCTGGCGCATGCCCAACCAAGTTGATTAAATTCCTTCATCAAAAGTTGATTGTACAAATCTACCATTATCAGTTATTTTTCTCCCGTTTTCATTCTTATGTCACTAGAAGTATCTTCACTAGTATAAACTCATTTTTATTAAAATTACATAATAATAATATAATTCATTTATCAGTTTTGTTCAAATCAGGCACTGCGTAAGCATAAAGGTTGCTTCCCTCAGTTTCCAGTCCCACAGTTCAAAACCTGAAGACCTATGTTATCAAGATCACAGCCTTCTCTCAATTTGTTTCAGAACCAAATTTACATCATCGAGTTTATTTTTATGCTGATTATTTCTTGCAGTAATTCCCATTATTAATTCAATGAACAACTGAAAATTCTGTTTACTTGCTAAGTGACTCAAAGAATTACCATTAGGTCTCGAGAAAGAGAGAGAGAGAGAGAGAGAGAGAAGAGGAAAATGGGGGTGGAACAGGAAGCAACTGGGTGGGTGGCCCTGCAGGATATTTCACCCTGGTTAGGAAGGGCTGGAGACATTTTGATGCAGACTACTAATGGCCAGGTACATTGGAGTTCTGCACACATCTTCCTGGAATAGGGTGAGCCCCAGACCCAGTGCTCCTCCACACAATGTTAGCCTTGGTTGTTTAAAAGTAAAATACACCCTCCACACACCACGGGATTAAACACTTGGTCACCATTTGGTGGCACTGTTGAGGGATATGGAACCTTTAGGAGTTGGGTCCGACTGGAGGAAGTAAGTCTGGTGAGGGTGAATCTCAGTATGGTGGTTTGAATGAAAATGGCCCCCAAGGGGAGAGGCATGCTTAAGAGGTGTGGCCTTGTAAGAAGTATGTCACTGGGGGTGGGCTTTGAGGTTTCAAGTGCCCAAGTCAGGTCCAGTCTCTCTGTGTCTCTGTGTCTGTCTGTCTGTCTGTCTGTCTGACTCTCTCTCTCTCTCTCTCTCTCTCTCTCTCTCTCTCTCTTCCTATCTCCTTGCTGCATGCCGATCTGGACGTGGAACTCTCAGCTCGTTCTCCATCACCATGTTTGCCTGCATGCTTCCCACCATGGTGATAATGCACTTAAACAAGCGAACTGTAAGCCAGCCCCACTTACAGGTTTTCCTTTATAAGAGATGGGTGGACATGGTGTCTCTTCACAGCAATAAAAACCCTAACACCGTGGGTTTTAAACTGGACCCCACTTCCTATCCTATGTCTGTTTCCTATTCCTCCGAGATATGAATAGGTCAGAGGTTCCCAACCATACAATCCTTCCATCATGGTGCTTCTTGATGCCAGGCCTCTCCTGACATAAAGACTGGATCACCTCATATCAAGAAGTCAACAACCCTACCCTGTGAGGCTTTGCTCAGGTTCTGTGCTACAGTCACGTGCAAAAAGAAAAAAAAAGTGATTACTACTCAAACAATATCCTAGTGCCCCAAACTACTATACATCTGCTGAGCGTGGCGCAGGGCCTGTGAACAAGAAGGCACTGGATGTATTTTTCAAAGATTACACATGGTAAAAAGATGGAGCTTCTGCCAGCACAGCACAGTGAGAAGGGAACAGTCCGATCCGAAGGAAAATGTAACAGTGTTCAATGTAGTCAGAGCTGTGGGTATTTATGACACAGTTGTGGGCAAGAAGTTTGGAATAATGAAGAAATACTTACACACCACCAGACATTCGATGTAAAGTTCTTGGGGCATTCTTCAGACTTGTTTTCAAAATGAAATAAGATGTTGTGTCTCGTGGATGGGAGACTTGCCATTTGAATATATTTACAGCATCTTAAAGCCTGTTGTGGGACTTAACGGCCCGTTCCCTGGATTCTTCCGCGTTGTTGTATATTTAACTTTATGTCTGTCAGGCACACTAGTACCTCGACATCCTACTGCTCCACCAGGCATCGGAGAACATGGGGGCGGGTGTTCGCCAACCCCAGAGGGGGAAATTAGAAATAAAGAAGGAGAGAAACTTAGAAACTTAGAAAGCCTTATCTGGGCTGTCGTTCAAAACAAATTCCTTATCCAACCCATAAAATATTGCCAAACCTCTTGCTATAGTGCAAACATTCAGTCGTCGGGCAACTGAAAAATTTATGGTGGGGTTTCTGTAGATTTGTGGGGCTACTGGAACCTGCTATGATAAAGCTAGCAAGGATATGACAGGCATTTGAATAAACCTTTCTATCATGTAAGGTAGTATTTTTGCAAAAGAAGAGTTTGGCAATTTCTTCCATTCCAGACTGAGGTGTGAAAAGGAAAGGGGAAAATAGGGGAGAACTCAAGGGCATGTCTAAAAGGGGGCTGAGAGGGCATTTTTACTGCAATCCAAGGGTATTGTGGATGGGCAGTTCCAATGGACTAAATCTTTAAGTGAGTCAAACACACAGAACCTTTTACACTTTGATTTTCAGGCCACCCAGGTGACTAATCACACAGAAGTGACGGAGTTTGTAACAAACCGACTCAGTTGTTCGCTTAAGACAACAGCGAGGGCTGACTGGACAGTAAGAAACACGGCTGACTTTCAAAATGTCCAGCCCTGTAAATACAGGTTGTCAGATTGCTCTTTTCTCAGAGATGCCACCTTCTCTCGCTCTCCCTCATCAGCTAGTCAGTGTTCCACACAGGGGCCAATGGGCTTTCCTGCCAAACGAATGTGAGGAGAGGAAAGGAGACGGGTCATAGGGCTGGACTGGCCAGGGCCGCCTGCTCTGCAGAAGCAGGAAGCTTGGGTCTCTGGGGGTGACCCTCTCTGCAGCTGTGGCCTTCCCCTTGACACAGGAGCACCAGCACACGCAGCGATCCATGAAGTCAGAGTGAGAGAGAGCCGTGATGAGCTGACAGCATCGAAGAGTCAGCCAGGGAAGCTGCAATGGACAGCAGAGACGCAGAAAGGCTGGCCACTCGCTGCAGCCACCATGTGGAAGAAGAACACACTTTTGAAGTATAAATTTAGAAAGCGGTGTTGGGGAAAAGTGGGAAACGTCCCCTCTCATCCTGCCACTGATGTACACCACACTGGAACTGCTCTGCTCAGCACAGCACAGAAGCACAGAAAATGATCCAGCTGTCAGTCTGATATGTATATATGCAGGGACTATATATATACAACACTCGGCCTTGGGTTCCCTTACATCTTCCTCCATTCCTCTGCTCCCTCTTGCCACCCCAGACACAAACGGCGATCGTCACATTCACCCTGTCGATAGAACATTATTAACTTAAGGCATATCAAAACACATTTTATAATGTATAAATATAATACCCAATAGACTCCTGAGAGATTTGCTAAATTAATCCCACTTGTGAAGACCTTAATATTAGTTCTTTCCCCTTGGGGAAAATTTGAAGTCCCAGAAACACCTCTACTTATTTCCTTCCTACACATCAGCAATATACACTCACAGAACTTTTAAGCAATGTAAAATACCACTCTAATGCTGAATATGTCAGGGCAGAAATGAGTTCCACTAAGAGCAGACACTGGACAGTGAAGGAAGTACTCAGGGGCCCATTTCCCTCAACACAGAAACGTAGCATATTAGAGCTGCCCGCCCGGTTCAAGGAAGACTGCTGCCTTTGATAGCTGTGAGGAGGGATGAGCAGCACTAACTCAGATAGAGAGGACCAATTAGTGAGCATTTATCCTAACTGAAAGTTTAATGAGATTGTATATTTTCAATAGTAAGTGGAACAATTACCTCGGGTTTGAAATTTAAAAAAAAAATAGAATACAGCACACACACACACATTTTCAGAGCAAAGCCAAATATTATAATCTCCATTTTCGTTATTTATTCTACTAGTAGGTAATCTGTACCTTTATTTTATTTTTGCTGTTTGAACCTAGGACCTTAACATTTAACTGACCCAATAACCTAACATCGGCAGTCCCCCCTCCACCCCGTATACTACAAATGCAGCTGGCTTCTCATCTATAGGAAGACAGAAGTTGACTCAGGACACAAACAACAACTATAATAACTAAAGAAAACAAAAATCCCAATATAAGTCTAGTTTAAATATCTAAATTAACTATCAGTAGTGGGGCTGATCCTAATAGAAATGGTAGCCTCAAGCTTGTCCCCAGGTAGCCTCAACTCTCACAAGTGAAGTGAGCAGAAATCTTTGTGCTCAAAGAGCTCAGGATCAAAATGCCCAGGGGCAGGGTGGGGGGTATACGCACTGGGCTCAAATGCCCAGGGGCAGGGTGGGGGGTATACGCACTGGGCTCAAATGCCCAGGGGCAGGGTGGGGGGTATACGCACTGGGCTCAAATGCCCAGGGGCAGGGTGGGGGGTGTACACACTGGGCTCAAATGCCCAGGGGCAGGGTTGGGGAGAGTGTACACACTGAACTCAAATGTCCAGGGGCAAAGTGAAAGGGTGTACATACTGATCTCAAATGTCCAGGGGGAGGGTGGGGGGGGTGTACATACTGATCTCAAATGCCTAGGGGCAGGGTGGGGGGGTGTACGCACTGATCTCAAATGTCCAGGGACAGGGTGGGCGGGTTACACACTGAGCTCAAATGTCCAGGGGCAGGGTGGGTGGGTTACACACTGATCTCAAATGTCCAGGGGCAGGGTGGGTGGGTTACGCACTGAACTCAAACGTCCAGGGGCAGGGTGGGGGGTGTACACACTGATCTCAAATGCCCAGGGGCAGGGTGAAAGGGTGTACACACTGATCTCAAATGTGCAGGGGCAGGGTGGGCAGGTTACACACTGAGCTCAAATGTCCAGGGGCGGTGTGGGGGGTGTACACACTGAACTCTTTTTGAGACAAACATTAAGTAAAAGAAAGTTAATTATTTATTTTCAGATCAAGACCAGAATTAATTACTATCTCCACAACATATTAATGTTGTAAAAAGACACACACAAAACAGAAATATAACTACAGGCACAATTATCTTGAATCAAAAAATTTCCTTGGTGACATGAAACAATAAGAAGTCAACGATGATCAGGCCTTGCGAACTATGAGGAAAGAAGGAAATTAGCATGACTTAACTTTCACAATATTTTCCAGGGATGCCACAGTCTTCCATTAAAATTAATGCACTGGTACATTTCCTACACCCACCATCCAGTTAAAGTACAAGATCCATCACAGCCGAATTTTGTGACAATGGTTAAGTCTTCTGCAGTCTGTGTGCAAATTATGAAATAAGGAAAATGTACTTCCTTACCTCTGTCATTTGGAAAATGACACCTTTTAAGTCAATAACGCAATGCTTAGAGCAAATGGTGCCACAGCAAAATATGACAGCGCAGGCGATGCAAATGAGCGCGCAAATGGCGAGAATCGCTACTCAAGTGCCCAAAATGCAGCGATTCCGATATTCGCTGCAACTCGGATTTTGAATAGCACTTAAAAATCTCGGGCCTCGGCAGAGCATCGGAGCTATTTCCATTTGAAATTCTTTTTTCCCTTTGGCCTGTGGTTCTTACTCATCAGCAAATGCCAAAGAGAAAGAGACAAGTAGGTCTAACAAAGAGGAGACTCAAGCAAAGTTAAACCCCCCACTCTCCAGCCATTTCTTCCCTTCCAGGGGTCTATTCTCTTATGGATTTGAAGAGATTTGTGCCACTAAGAGCCATCAATGCTAATGCAGGTAGTTATGCCCCAGGAGCCCCTACTGCCCATGCCCACAGCAGCCCCGGCCTGCGGGCTGGCCCCCAGTCCCAGCCTTCCTTGTGATCTAACTGAAGAGTGTCCTGCAATTTCATCCCTTAATTGAGATCCTAGCATATGGCAAGAATCCAAGACCCTTGCTTGGGTTGTTTATCTTTCAATACTTTCAAGTCACTGATGGGCTAGGAGAGAAAGCACACCACAATTTAATGGAAAGTCGTCTGTTTGCTGTCCTTCATTTGTTTCTAAATCTCTGCCTCTCACGGTCCCCTTCCTTTCTTTTTCTTTTTCTTTCTTTTCTTTTTTAAAGGCTTTTCAAGACAGGGTTTCTCTGTAGCTTTGGAGCCTGTCCTGGTACTAGCTCTCATAGACCAGGCTGGCCTCGAACTCACAGAGATCTGCCTGCCTGAATGCTGGGATTAAAGGTGTGTGCCACCACCACCAGGTTTCGTGGTCCACTTCTAACTAATAGCAAATGACTGGAACCACTGTTCCTCTGCAGACATTATGCCAGTGTGAATAGTTACAATAATGTCATGTTATAAAGCCAGTCCCCCCCCCCTTTTTTTTATGATGGGTTGGCTTCCGTTCTTTAGAGCTTGGTTCTTTTATTAACTTTTGGTCATCTTTCTCTTCCTCCAAACTTTGAGTCTCTAAAAATCTAAAGAAAAGAAATAGACTCCAGTTGTGGGGAGCTTAGTAGATGGAGGGAGAGGGTGGAGTGTAGTTTGCATTCTGAAATCAATGGAATAGCCCAGCTGCTGCTGTGACCATCGACTGCCATACCACTCACAGCTCCTCTACCCAAAGTGTCCCTTATAGGGACAGTCACACGGAAGATGGTAAGGAGCGTGTGCAGTTGATGAGAAGTCAAGAACAATGGTGACGGTGGCACACACCTTTGATTCCAGCACTCAGGCAACAGAAGCAGGCAGATCTCTGTGAGTTCTAGGCCAACCTGGTTCGAGTCAAGTTCCAGGACAGACTCCACAGTTACAAATGATAAAAGAAAAAGAAAAGAAAGGAAGGAAGGAAGAAACCAAGAACAAACTTCATCGGGGCTGAAGATAAAATAGCTCGGCAGTACAATGATTGTCTGAAATGAGTATGTCACTGGGTTCAATTCTCATTTCAAAAAAAAAAAAACTTAAAAGGATCATTTAGTCAAACAACTTACACAAGAACTCTACCGCATTCTACAACTCTGATTTAATGGACTCTACATTCCTTAGCATAATTGTGGCCTTGGCCCATGACCCGCGCTACAGCGGGTTTTGTGCAAAAGAACCTTGTGGAGTGTTTATTTTTTACTGGGCTCTGTATGAATGATTTAGACTTCATTCAAAAACAAATGCACTTTGCTACTCTTGAACTTCAACAACAAACTTCACAATGGATGGGCAGGCAAACTTCCTGCTTGATAACCAGCCAAGGGAAAGAACTGTTATGCAGGATAAGGGACAACACGTCCTTGCATAAGAAGCATACATTGTCTACAAAACCAAGGCTCTGCGTGCTTGTGATGGGGGACTAAAGTGGGGCCGGAACGATTGACATGTATATGAATACCGTGATGGGAATGTAAATAGAAAGTGTTTCAGATCCAAGTGTTTTAACTTCACATCACAGAAATAATAAATACTGAATAATGTAATTCAAGGTATTTCTATCTTGGGGTTCTAATGACTAACCACCTGAGCTCTGCTTTTGTGGTTTATAATGTCACCAGAACCCTCCATGGAATTATATATAGAATAAATGATAGGCAACGTTGAATTACAAGGCTATCAGGCTGTAATACATAGAGTAAGTACCTAACATAGCCTTATAAATTATAGGCTTTTATGGCCTAGCATTTTACAGCATAATGTCAAAAACTACAGTGATACAATATATTGATAAAGGATATGATACCACATAAAGTTTAAAGAAAATATCCCTGGCACTACATTAGGGCCAAGTTATTTCACAGACTCCCAGGCTCAGAACTGGAAGGGCCCTTAAAGGACACGGCTCTCAGTCCTCCCGTCACCACCTTCAGCCTACTCCACATCCCTGACAGATGGCCATCCTGCCTCCAACACAACCACGGTTTCAAACAGCAGGAGATAATGTTGGGGGAATGGTTTGTATGTGTACAGCAATAAAGGCCCCACTGCCAGGAGCACACGCAAAGGCGAAATGCTCACAGAGTATCTGAGATCACAGCACAATACTGTTCAACACACTTCAGATTCTTTAAATAAAAATTGAGGACTGAAAAAAAAAAAGATCTCCAATCTCCTTTTGTATCCTCTCTTTTGCCTCTTTAAAACACAATGTCCGTTACCTGGCTTGCACACCTTTTCTTTCTTTCTTTCCTACAAATATTTTATTTATTTGTGTTTAGAAGTTTCACTTTTAGGTACTATTAACTGAAAATATATAATAAAACCTTCTTAAGTGGAAAAATAACTATAAACATTGGGGAAATGGTCTAATTAACATATTACAGACTTTTACTTAACACACATTCCTTTGGAAGTTAATTATATAGTATTTATACGAGCATTAACATCCCCAAGTCTCCAAGTAGTGAGCACTTTAGCTCTTTACTATCTGTGGCCAAGGCCGAAAGCCCTGTGACCCTGCTTGCACATCTCCACCAGACCACAACAAAGCCAGACGCAGCCGCCCCCAGCACGCCTGCATTCTAGAGCTCCAGGTCCTCTGAAAGCGGAAAGCAAGGAGGCAAGCACAGTGAGGCTCATGCAAAATGGGAGGATTTCTCCAATAAACTTTGACCCAGCTTCATTTGTGTCTAGACAGTTCTACGATGTGTATTAAAACAACTAGAAACAAAAGTAAATTAGGTTGCCTCTTTGAGAAGGAGGCCTCCCCCAGCCTTCTGGGGATAGAGTTGTTTTACATTCAGTGTCTCCAAGGAGTGGTCCAGGATGATACACAGGAATATAAATAAACCAAGAACTTGTGAATGCTGCTTTAACTTCTCCTCTGCCCATGCCACCCCATCGCTTCACTAGCTGGTAGTCACCTGCTCCTTGCATTCCCTTTTCTTTGTTTCTGCTTCCTAGTTAGGAAACTTTTCTCAACAAAAGACCTTATGCTGAAGTGTCAAGAACACAACATGTATAAATATACAGAAGTATATACACATGACAACACACAGATACATGTTAGTGTACCAGAACCATTCATCTTCTCTGCTCCTATGGTGTAAACTAGTCTGCATGGTACCTTATCCATCAAATGTTTCCATAGGAAACCAGAAATACAGTCATGAAAAGAAAAGACAAACAACAGAAAAAACTATTCTAACACATGAGGAAGTTATTTATGTAAATCTACTTTTCTACTGTGACTTGGTTATTGTCATTCTATGCAAATACAAATTAGGAATGCTCTCTTCCTTCTTGCACAGAAAGGGGCAAGTAGAGGGTTTTGCTTTCTATTCAAAGAAAAACTTTTTCCTATGGCCAGGTTTGTAGCTTAGATTTAGTATAGACAATGTCCCCAGAAAATGGGGACCACTCCTGAACACACACACAACTCACAAAGCCCAAATGAACTTTGCTGATTCAAATCCTGAGTTTTAAAACATATTTGATAAGGATATATTTATAGCAATGTAATACGTACATAACCTAGTGAATCATTGCTGACTTGTTCTGCATAGTAGCGATGATGACCAGTGCATACAAAACATTCCAGTGGCTTCTAAGTTGACAACAGCCTTGAGGTGCATGATTGCTATTACTTCTTGAGGGCACCTGGTGAGAGGGCATGTTGGTCCCACATGTTGGGAGCAGAGGGTAAAGACACTTCTCCAAACCACAGAACCACTAAAAGAGGGAGCTGAAAATTGTGCTTGGGAATCTGAATTTCTTTTTGTAAGTCCTACAACATGCAATGTTACTGAACAGACACCATGGGAGACACTTGGGACTCTTAGTTACAGATGCCTGTAACTATGCATGTGGTCAGAGCAACAGAGGCAGCCATCTGGGTACCAACATTTATAAGAATCCTTCTGGCCTGAAACTCACAAGACCCATCACCACCACAGAACTACTTTCCTCCACTTGGCAAAGATTTTTAGCTTTTGTACTAAATCGAATTTGGTTAAAATTTAAAAATAACCTTTCCATCTTTTTTTGGAGGAAATGGGATTCAAGGACAACTAAAGCAAAAGTCTCTGCAAAACCAAAAACAACAAACTCCTTTAGGATCTAGGGGCGGGGCTAAAGCGAGTTTATTAAACACCAAACAACAAACACTTTCAGGATTAGAGGGCTATTAAACCAAAAGTTTCTGGAAAACCAAAACAACCAACTCCTTCAACTTGTTAGGGCATAGACAAAAGGTGAGTTTGTAAACAAGGAGCACTTTGGATATTTTTACTAGAATTCCTTCTTGCTAAAACTTAGAACAACTTCTCTGGGTAGCAATGACTGTGCTTGGAGCCAGTCAACGCCATACAAGAATGTAACAGTAGGTGTCAGATGGATAAGGGTGCCATCCGAAGGAAAGAGGGAAAAACAGAAGCCTCAGATCAAAACCAAAGGTTGGTCAGACACCATGAGCCAGCACGTCAGATCAGAGAGCAAGATTCAGACTGGTCTTTCCCAGCCAAGCCTTTGGGGAGCCTAGAAATCCCACTGCCCAGACAGTGGAAAGGAATTTTGTGGAGGTGAGCTCCATCCTCCATCTGGCCCAAATACAGACATAATAGAGTGTGGCTCACACACGTGGAAAAAGTGAGAATGAAGGTGTTGAGGACTGGAACTGAGAGGCAAGCAGGACATGCCAAGAATAATATTCCATTCACAAATGTAATGACGTATCAGAAAGATCATTCTGAAATGACTACTCAGAGCCCTAAACAGAAAAAAATTAAAACATGTACCAAAATGCCACACCTAAGAAAAATATTATTTTATTAAGAAACTTTGTTTTATTCTCTCTCTCCTTCAGAGCTTTATCAAGGCACCTACAAATAAGAAAAACAAAACTTAGAAATCTAGCAAGATTAGAATGCTTCCCTACAACTAGGAAATCAAAGAATCCATAAGGTTGTAAGTGGAAGGCACCACACAGAGTACAGATAAAAAAAGGCTTTAAAAATTTTTAGGGTCCCTAATCCAAGTGTTTCCCTGGATACTCAAAAGTGCTTAAGCACAAAACATTTCACTCAAATGCATTAAGCATCCAGAGAATGACTTTAGCCACAGTAGCCTGCTTTGTGCTAAAAGGCAGCTGGTACCTCTTTCTGTGTAATCAACAGGGCAAGCACTCCATCCAAAGAAAAGACTGTGGAAACCTCACAGGAAGGCTGGCCTGGGCTTCAAATACAGATCAGAAACCACCTCTATGCAGGATTCTGTTTCCTCCGTGACATCTACTTTGAAATGTTCCTCCTTCTGTCCACAGAACATCCACACCAGGGAGGGCTACTTGGTTCTGTACACAGGCGCCTTCCCTCCCATACTTGTGAAGATGGCTCTGTTCTAATCTAACCCTCCAGGTTACCAGCACTTAGCAAAATGATGAGCTGAGTCTAGTTCAAAGGTTCCTCCTGGTCTCCCACACAGCACAGGATAACGCCACTGAGGCCGGGGTCTATAAAACCCTCTCAGGGTATGCTGTATCCGCGAGAACACTGGCTGAAAACGCCAACTCCTCCCTTCCGAGTTTATGTGTCTGCACCGAGTGTAATTAATTCCACTGTCTTGTCTCAGTAGAAAGTTAGAGCAAGACAGCCAGGAAAATTATTCAACACAGAAACATGACCTTAAACTTAAAAAAAAAAAAATACATTACTATAATCATCAGGTCTACAACAAATTTGGCTAAATCTGAAGACATCTGATACATTTTAACTTCAAAAAATAAAGATCTAATCTCTCCTACCATAGTTCACCATAGTATAAAATATTATAATTTGCCAAATTTCAAAACAGTTAAGAGTTTTACTCCCTGGTCACTTTTAAATTGAATCAGGTTTAAAAAAAAAAAAATAGATGGCTGCAGACAAGCCTATGAATGTAGCCACACCTAAAAAACAAGCCAAGACTCTTTTTTCCCTCCCCCCAAAAATTCATGAGTAGCCACAGCTGGAACTATTTTACCCTGGCCGGCAAGCTCTGTGAGAATGTTCCCCTTGTCTTTGTCTGTGAGGCTGGAAGGCGCTGGAAGCAGAGGTAGGGTTCAATCCCAGGAGGACCTTGGGTAAACATGAGCTCCAGCCCCCAACCCCCTCCTGATAGGGTCAGGTGACATGGTGTCAAAAGACAGCCAAGGAAAGATCTAGAAAGCACACATACAAGAAGGATATTTTTCTTTCTCTTTTCCAGAGATATTAAAGAGCAGAAATGGACTAGAGGGTCCCTTATTCACTTACTATGAAAGAGCGCCCTTCCCCCACTCCGTGTTTCTAACCCATGTGTGCATGCAGGCTGTGCATGTGTGTGTTCTGTCTACGCACTCGCATGGAGCCCACCCTCCTTCCGTCTCACTCCTGCATTAGAGCATTCAGGAACTCTCTTGAAACTCAGCGGCAACAAAAGCAAGGGCATGTCACCAGTAGAAATCTTTGAATTTATTTCATCAGAAAACAACTCAAAATGTCCAAGGGGTCCCAGCAAGCCTGAGTTGAGAAGAGAGGGGGCCAGGGGCTGGGAGACAATTAAAAAGAAACCAGAGCGTCACAGGAATAAAGAAAGACTTCAATAAAGTAGCAAGAGTTGGCAGGGAAAGTGGCAACAGCCCAAGTTATGAAAGGGGGAGTATACAAAGCATGACGGGCAGACACAATAAAAGGAAAGCAGAGAGAGAGAGAGAGAGAGAGAGAGAGAGAGAGAGAGAGAGATCCAAAGAATGGAGACTGGTATAGTGGGAGTATAAAAACAAAGCAAAACAAACAAACAAACACCAAACATCTCAGGTTGGTGGAAACAACACAAAAGTGATGATGTCTAAAAAATGAAAACAACTTTTTCCATGTAAACAAAAGTGGCTTTCTGAGGGAGAAGACAGTGGTGAGCGCGCTCACGTGCACACTCGCGCGCACACGCATCAGGCATCTGACTATTTCAAAAGCCACATCTAAAATTTCATTAAAAAGAGCCCAGCTGCTTCCTTAGCCTGACTTTGTCTTTAAGGACTTAGCTAAGCTGAAGGAGTGGCCAGAAAAAGAAGGGGGAAAAAAAAAACACACTTCAACCCATCTCTCTCAAATTCTTTTATTTCAGCAATGCATTAAGCAATCTCCCTGCAGAGTTATTCTCTTCTTCCTGGTGTGGATAAAGCTCCCCCTGGGGAGCTCTGTAATTTCCAGCTTCTCCGAATTCAGGTATTAGTAAAGACCGCTTGGGGACACGCAACAATATAACTCTACATTTTCAGGCATTCGGAGAGAACCCCCTAAGGGTCCCAAGTTCAAATTTCTGAAATGTAGGCATTGTAAAAGGAACCTCGGGGGACTCCAGCAATAGAAATCTGCTGAATTCAAAGCATTTCCTAAGCCCTGGCAGGAGCCTTTGCTCCCACTGGAGGCTTTTTATAAAACATGTGTTGCTGACATGTTGACAGATTGCTCAGTGAAGTGTTAGGTGCATACACAGGCTGGCCATTTAGGGGGACATCAGTTTACCCTTCATCTCTACCTGAAGCACCATGTTTTATACATTACCAGAGGACAGGCGAAAAACAGACACTTTCCAACAAAGTATAGTATCACTTGGCAAAAGACAAGCCGCCTCTCACACATACCTCTACCCACCTCCTAGGATGGAAAGATGGATTTCATAGGTTTATTTCACACACACGCACACACACACCATGCACGCGCGCGCACACACACACACACACACACACACACACACCGAGGCAGGGCTGGATGGAATCTCCCCAAATCACAAAAAGGTCAGAAAATGAATTAAGTGTCCAGTGCAAGGCCTGGGCTGGAAATTGACTCCATGTATCAGGCCTGCCACCCTGTGCGACTCGGGCCAGGGCTCCAAGGGTAGAAGGAGCAAAGGAATTTTCTAATGACAGCTGACTGTTGGGAGGTAATCTGATCAAAGGCCGATATTAAATCCAACTTCTGCTCATATCAGGGTATTAGTGATGTACGACTTAATAACCCAGCCGCTCCAAAAGTGCTGCCGTGGCAACAGGATGGAAATTGGGATAATAATGTATTCATGGTGCTGGCGACCTGGGGCTGCAGTGCGCGCTCTCAGGGGAGGGCACTTCACCCTGAGCCAGACGTGTCTGGGCAAAATCACTTCACAAAGGACAGGAGTGGAATACTGAAGAGCTCTGGAGCTGATGAGAGTGTCGATAAGGGGAAGAGTGGAATGAAGTGAAGGGAGGGAAGGAAAAACATTTTCAGCAGAAGGGCGTGAGTGGTGCTTCTCTGAAAACCTGATGGGGCTCGAGAAGCTCTTGGCGACAAGTACAAGAAAATGGGTAATTATTAAATGAACATAAAACCACCTTCTTTGCAAAGGGCTGGAGGAGGAAGGAAGGCAACCAGCTCGCAGCAGATAACAAGATGTGACAAGATCAGCCTCCACCAGCTTCCAGCCCTACCTGCCTCAGCACAGGGGAGGACCACGCTGTCACCAGTGAAGCCCATTCTTCTCCATCTCAGCACTTGCCCAGGGTCGGGCCACTACTTTATTCCTACAGACAGAGAAATACATTTGCCAGCAAAATAAAGGTCATGAATGCATCAGTGACAGGCAGACTACAGATCTCTCTAGGAGAGTATAATCCACAGTCCACCTCTCCTGGAAACGGACATGGGGCAGCACAGCACTGGCTGCTTAGAGAGGACAATGGTTCTTCTCCAGGCATAGACCCCTAACAGGTAGGTTATCCAATCCCAAAAGGCCAGACCTCAATACACACACATAGAACAACACCAAAGGGTCTCAGCAAGTTATCGGTTTGTTTTTTGTTTCTATAAATTTACATATGTATGCATATATATGCACATGTAATATATAATAATAGCAATTAAGGAGTAAGAAGACATTAATTTGAGAGAGAATAGAGGGACACAGGAGGAGTTGGAGAGAGAAAAGGGAGAAGGAAAAAATGTAAATACTGTACTCATGAAATTCCCAAAAATTAAATAAAAAAATAAAATATGGACAAAAAAGGGAGCTTTAGAGGGCTGAACAGGGGGGTGAGGAAATTTAATGAAGTGAAAAGGGGGTGAGAGAAGACACAGCGGTGTGGCCCAAGGGTATTGCATCAGTTAGACACGTGCCCACCTAGTCTAATCTAACACAGCCTCCTCTGGCTCCCTGGACTGAGGAAATGAAAGCACATACAAGGGTGATTTCAATTCCAAATATCTTTTGCAAATTACATCATATGGGACTTACATTGGCTGAAGACATCTTTAGAATATCAGAGGAGATTCCAAAAGCAAACTGATGGACCAGGCAGGCATGTACTTTGGGGAAGAGAAATAGAAAATGTGCCCCTTGTTTTTGTTTTGTTTTGTTTCCTTATCTAGCTTCAAATACTTTTTTTTGTAAACAACACAGAATATCCTCAAAGAACAAAGGGACCAAACATAACCAATGGAACTTGGTTAAAACGTGGCGGCAGGCATCACTTCTGGGGGCCCAGGCGGCTTCTCTTCTGAGGAAACTGACTCCCGGTAATCATTCTGACATGCCGAGCCCAGCAAATCCTAATTTCTTATTCTCGCAGTGCCTGATGCCAACAACGTACACACTGTACTCCTAAGCACTCTCCCTGCCTTTCCTAGTATTACAGATAATTTTCTAGCTGCAGAGTGTACTTATTACAAGGCTGTCTGAGGAGTTTTTGTTTCAACAACACGTTAACTTTACTGCACTTATAAAAAACATTATGTGTCCCCTGTGACTCTGTGTGTTTAAGAGCAGCGAAATGTTATTGATCCCGGTGTGACAAATCAAGAGTTAGGTAATGTCTACAAAACTCAATTTTCTGCAAGACATAAAAACCCTTTTTATGAAACCCCTCCTTGAGAAATTCAGGAGAAATTCCAGGCAAGAAAAGAAAAGAAAAAAAAAAAAAGAGGGCGAGCATAAAGGCCAGTCAGTTAACGTTATGTCTTAGTGTCGTCGAACCCTGTTCTAACAACAGGAAATACCTAAAGCACTATTTACTTACTACTGTGAAAGTAAATAAATAGATAAATCTGTATGAAATCTGAGAAATTGTTCTCACCCAACTAGAAATCTTCAGAAAGTACACGAGAAGAGTTTCACGAGGAAGCTAGGATGTGCACCCAGAAGCCGAGCCTCTCTCTCTACGCTTTCTGTGTCTGCCTGGATCCCTCCACAATGGACTCTCAGAAGTTGTCTGTGTCTGCAGTGCCCCAGCCTAAACACATCCCATTCTGGGTCTCACATACAATCACTTTATTCTCGGCAGTTTACCTCCTCTCAGAGAGAGAAAATTCTGAAAATAACTCCTGGCAGCTGCAGCAAGCAGACCTGGTAAGTAACAGGAAAAGAGTGAAAAAGCAAGACACTTCTTTGCCATGCTCCTTATGTGGCTGTGACTTGTGCCCATTTCATTTGAATCTGGAGAAATTCAGAACTCCATATACATGTGTGGACTCTCAACTCGCCCCCACAACTGTTCTGCATGGGAAGTACTGCTTCTGCCTTTCATTAACAAGCAAGCGAGACTGCTTTCCATTTAAACAATACAGAGCTTAAGTTCTTGCAAAGATAAATGTGTGACAAGTGCCACTGTACTGCCACAGAATATTACAACAGTCATTTCTCATCATTTCCCCAGCAAACTTCATTCGCTAACAGGGCTTTCTGTTTGCTCCATCCTTGGCTCTCCTGGTGGGGGCTGGCTTCTACTGGGAAGCGGTTTCCCAGGTCTGCTGGTGGCTCCCTAGGTCTCTATCCCTCCTTTAGGCCCCTCTCCTTCTCCTCTACTGCAGTCATCATTATTCGGCTGCATTACACCCCCTTTTTTTTTAAGAAAAAAAAAAAAGCTTTAAAAAAGAAAGAAAGAAATCATTTGATTTTCATTGCCCTGGAGAGAATTAAATACCCCCAAGGAAAAATTCTGGTACATTCTCGGCACACATTTACATGCAGTCAGTGAAGTAAACATTTCCATAATTGCTCACTTCAGAACACGTTACCCAGTTCCTAGGTACAATAACTGTCAGGAGTCAATGAGGAATAAAGAATTTTCCTGAATCCTTGCACATAACCTGACTAGCATTAATAATTCTACAGTTGTACGTAAGTTAAGAAATGGATTACCGCTAGACATCAGCCTTGCTCTGAGCACTGTATCACGTGTGCCTTGTTCTGCCATTAACAAAATAAATGCTTTTGGTTTTTGTTACAACTTAAGGCCATTGATAATAAAAGCATTTTACCTTCCTTCTACTTAGAATAAAAGGCAATAGCCTAAACTATAGCCTTTTTTTAAAACCTTGGAAATTACAGCAACAACATATGGCTTCCATTTACTTCCAATTTTACTCGTACTGTGAACTTCTTTGGTGAAGTTGTCTTCTATTGCTAAATGACAAAATGAATGATGAAATTCAGTTGCTATGCTAGGAAAACAAAAAACAAA
The DNA here is from genome assembly GCF_018167655.1 of Microtus oregoni. Classification (NCBI taxonomy): domain Eukaryota; kingdom Metazoa; phylum Chordata; class Mammalia; order Rodentia; family Cricetidae; genus Microtus; species Microtus oregoni. The sequence goes on along the minus strand of NW_024543070.1, from coordinate 38,851,945 downwards.
CCGTGGTGGCTAATCCCTAAGGAAAAGTGGACTTCGGCTATGAATCATCTCCACCAGCCATCCTGTAAACCTTAAATAAGTCTTTATGTCCTATGGAGCATTGTGAATAAACACGATTCTTTCACAGTGTTGGCAGACAGGACTCTCCTTCTCCGGTGCCCTCGAAGTCAAGGTTAGAGAGCGTGCCACCATCACCAAGTGATTATTTGAACAGACCTTGCCTTGTGCAAGAGACATCAATGAGGAAGGCGAGCACGAGGGCCGCTGTTTTTATTGCTTGCTTGCAGGGCTCCTCATATTGCTGAAGCTACAGCGAAGAGCTTGGGAAGCACATAATAACACCAAGGCCATTGGCTCTGAAGGCATTAGTCATCTCTACAAAATGAAAATGTACACACTTGGTTATCAGATAAATTTTTACGAGCATCTCCCATCTTCTCGAGGCAACACAGTCACCACACAGCCTCAACTCTCTGGTGCGGCTGACTCCAGATAATCATTATCTAATTAGGTTGTGACAAGGTCTGAGTCAACAAAACATAAATTCAAAATTGGGACAGAAAGATTATTATTTTTAATTTTTAAAATGTGGCCAGCTAGACAATCAACTTTTGCAGATAATAAAATGTGCAGTTCTACGTGTTATAAACTATTTATAATGTATTCAAGGAAGTTTTTTACCCCAGCAGAAAATATCCTTTTAATAAGCCCTTTTTACTCTAACTTGCTATTATTGGGCTCTTCTTTATGGTTGTTTTCATATTTTCGGCATAAATATAGTACAGAAAGAGACAAAGGCAAGCTGCACACAGCTGAAATGTTATACAATTTGTTAAAATGATGAATAAAATTAAAACTGCCTGTCAAAGCAAAATGAAAAGCAATTTTGTTTGCAATTTTCATAGCAGCAATGGAAAAGCAGCCAAATTCATGAACGGCATGCTGTCTGCAGTTCATAGGCATTCACAGTAACCAAAGAAAGTGCTGGATGAGTAAAGATACCAGGATGAACTGTACCTTGGAATGCACAATACCCTGGCAAAGTCATTGGCCTCCTGAGGAAGGGCTAATTCCGATTTTGTTCTCTGACCCTCAGAACTGATCAAAGAGTTCCTACCAGACCATTGAGATAACAAGGAATGCCTTAGAAATCTGGTTATCATCCCACATTGAAAGTTCATCAATCATGCCAAACACTAACATCTGTGAAACAGGCATCCTATGCTCGTAGTCCTTGGCCCCGTGCTGGGAACCCAGAGAACCAAAAAAAAAAAAAAAAAAAAAAAAGCTTAGACAGCAGGGTGCTGCTACCCTGCTTCCCAGCAGACCTCAACTGGGCAGGGGCTGATCACTGTCTAGATATCTAGATATCTCAGTAGGGTATATTCTTGAATGAAAACATGGGCAGATGTAGGAATGAATGAATAAATTATTTTCTATTATTATGGTCTATCTTTCTAATACTACAAATCTGATTCAGATAAAATACAAAACTTTCAGAGGCCTCGAAAAATTTTAAAAAACATTAAAATAGGAACATTAAATACCTAATAAAGCTATTAGACTTGCGCAACTGCCAGGGCACCACTAAAGAGTTCCATCATGGCATAACTAAATGAAATGCAAACGGGATTCTTAGGTAGACCAGATGGCTCAGCAGATAAGGGTGCTTGTTGTGAAAGTATGATGATCTGATATAGACACCCGAACTCAGGGTAGGAGGAGACCCACTCTCGAAACTGTCCTTCAACTCCCACACACACTAACCCTGGCATGCACGTGCCTGGCTACATGCACAGACACATCACCTCTCCCACAACAATAATGATGATGATGAAATTTAAAAGATAAAAGTAAGATTCATTCTGACTTTATGACATCCAATCATAAATAATGAGTTGGGGGAAATGTCCTTGCGGCCACTGCCTTCTCTATTCCAACCTCTTACCAAAAATGGAAACACACAAAAGTACAAATATTTCACTAAAATAACTAGCTCTGTACTCACTTTTAAATGCTATTCATTAAACTAGACCAAATAAATACATGGTCCATATGTATTTTGGCTAGGGAAAGCCTCTCCATTTCTCAGATGTGGTCATCCTAGCCTATTCCCTGGTACTCTAACCAGCCCTGGGAGCCCTGGGATTAATCTCAGGCATGTAAAAGTAAATTAAAGATTTGAGCTTCAGATAATACAGGATTACAATAATGGATTATTAATTCCAAGATGACTGAGTCTCCTTGTAAGGACCTGGTTAAAGTAGAAGCTTCCTGTCCCACGAGGAGGAATACAGGTCAGTTCTCCAGCTAGTGCCTTCAAATATCCAAAGATCCTTACGTCAACAAATGCCAACACTTCTGCAGACAACTGGACTCTCAGTGGACAGCAGCCCCACAGTCACCAAGCCTTAAGCATGCTTCACTTACTACTAGCTCTCGCTCTAGAAGTAGAATTTCCAGAAACCTGGACCTTCCAGAACGAGATCACCAACATCTCTTCGAGATGCAACAGCTGATTGTAAGGTGCTTGAGACTTGGCCTTATTTTAGTCCTATTTAGAAGCTGTAGTCACTCTAGTGGGGAAACAAAGAATCTCAACTCTTTTGTAACAAGAAAGAATGTAGTACCTGAGAGTACATGATAATATCAGGTGCCTGGTTAGGACACGGGGGAATGAGACATAGAAAACACACATGACGGTACATGATAACAGCAGGTGCCTGGTTAGGACACGGGGGAATGAGACATAGAAAACACACATGACGGTACATGATAACAGCAGGTGCCCGGTTAGGACACGGGGAAATGAGACATAGAAAACACACATGACGGTACATGATAACAGCAGGTGCCTGGTTAGGACACGGGGAAATGAGACATAGAAAACACACATGACGGTACATGATAACAGCAGGTGCCTGGTTAGGACACGGGGGAATGAAGGATAGAAAGCAGGAAGAGGAAACAGAAGAATCATGAGAGAGTCAGTGTCTTTGAGCTTCTTTTTACTAAATGAAAAAAGAATGACCTATAAAAATCAAAAGCCTATTTTGGCTTGAATTAAATCAGACGAGCATGGGCATTATCACTTACTCCCATCACCTCATGGCTCCTTACCCCATCACACACACCACAGTGCTCACTCCAGCACCAGACGCTATGTTCAGGAAAGGTCCACATAGTTATTGTGTAAATATTTCTAATTTTACTGCACTGTTCTTTGGCTCTTCGTCACCACTTGTACAACGCCATGGTGCTTAGATTTCTGGCAAGTGATCTACATGCCTGGGCACAATAAGGGAACATACTGCATCCTGTACACACAGAACAAAAAATTTACTCCATTAATGCCTTCCCAACACTTGTGTTTGGCAAAGCTCCCCACAGCATCTTTGTAGGACCAGGCCTTTGTGTTTCCTCTTTCATCCCTTACCTAATTCTTGTCACTGCAGAGAATCAAGAGATGTTTGAGGTCACCATGGTCTACATAAACTGGCAATCCTCCTGCTACATAGTGAGGCACTGTCTCAATCACACTAAAGAGGATGGAGCCCGGTGTAAAGTAGTTAGGTCACTGTAGAAACTGCCCCCTAAAGAATCATGGTAGTTCCTGTGAGCACACGGTTAAAGGCTAGGTTGTTGTAAATGAGTGAGTCTGAGCACTGAACACTCCCAGCTTCCTATACTACCGTGTGAAGGCTTTCACACATGTGGAGACTGACACAGTTAGATGTGGCTCAGGGATTCCTCATCAGAGTCATTGACATTGACTCCTGAGCCTCCAAAATGGTGAGCTAAACCTCATATATATTACTCGGCCTTGAATAGTCTATCTTAGCAATGGACAGTGACTAACATAAGGGGATGAGGTACCAAAACTATGGATTGCAAACTATTTTATTATTTTATAAAATAAAACACTAAGTGGAATTCCAAGATACATAAAACTGATAAAAACCACCCAATCTAAACACAAGAAGGGCTGGCCACACTCAAACCCAGGGGTTTCCCGGCTACTCTCCTGGACTCCTGGGAGTCCCCATGGTTCACAGCATGGTGGGAACCTGGTGCTGTAAGAACCTCTAACGTCACACTTGCAATCTCGCACACACACTTCCTAATTTCTTAGGGATCTCTAAACAGTCATTACCAAGAAATTGACACTAGAGAATCAATCAATCATTGCTCCAGGGGTACAATATTTAAAACTAGCTTTCTTAGCTCCTTCCTCACAATGATACCACAATTGCAGCTCTTTAGAGGATTAACAACAAAGTTATTATTTCTAAACGTTAAGTTGAGCATCTTAAACTAGGAATTTATGATACTCTTCACAACAGTTGGAGATTTTATGCTCTACTGTCGAATAGTCAGCTGTTTTGTAGCATCCATTTTTGTAATCCAGTTATTTAAATAATATTATATTGCTTTATCTGAAAAATAAGCCGATTTGGTGGTCTGCTTTCAGCAAACGGTGTTTGGAGCTTTTCTGGCAAGCACAGCCTTCACCTAAGATTCATGTCTCGCGCCTTCACTAGATACATCGCGATTCTCACATATTTGAATTAAAAATTCACCTCTAAGACACAATGCTTGTTTTAAAAACTTGATTTATAATTAGAAAATTAAAGCTGAAGTGTGGATTTTCGTTTTGTTTACTTTTTGTGTGGGCTTTTTTTTTTTTTTGCTTACTTGCAAATAATTTCTTTAATACATGGAAGTCAACTCTATTTAACGAATATTACCCTTGACAGCCAGAAACCAGGAATCTTGAAAGGTACATTTTTATCATTGGTATTTTAAAGTTGCAACTTTGATCCATATCAACATAAAAAAGAAATGATTTTATTACCATTCTCTTTCATTACTGGATAACACTCTGTGGTGTGGTACAACGGGGAAACTGAAGGCTTCCCTTAAAGAGGAACCCATGGGTGATTTTGAAATAATAAAAGCAATAAAAATGTCTTGGTTTCTCTCGCTAAGACAGCATTCACATTTCCCCACCTCCCTTAAATCTCTGCTGATGCTCAAATCAAAAATTTCCTCATAGATGTGATTCAAGGGCTTGCTTCCACCTACAAAGAGACAGGAATTAGAGGAAAACAATTATGCCAAAATTTGTTACCAAACTTAATTTTCAAAATCTTGGACCTGTTCTTTTTCTGTGACCCTACAAAAATTGAGATTTTTATCTTAATTTTAAATTGCTAGATTCTAGCAGCACCTGTATTTTACCATTCACTGGCAAATGTAACAATGGACACATTTGATAGAGAATGTGTCTACTCAATCTTACAACTGCCTTGGACTTTAAGAAACGGGATTTAGCATAAATCTTCTGCAGCCATTTTGCCATACCTTATTACCATTCATATAAAATAAAAATGAAAAGATAACATATGTGGATATATGTCTATATACATATAGTACATACTCTGAGAAACATAAATATGCATACTTGATTAGATTGCAGTCTAGTAGGCAGTCTAGTCAATAATTATAAGAAAACAAAAACCGTCAAGAAACAACAAAACCCCCCACTGTATAAGTACAATTTTAGTTGTGCAGAGACACAATATTGGCAGCACTTATAATGCCACTGAGACCCTGCTCACCACAATCTTCTCCTGTTACCTCAAAGACGACATGACCTGTGTGACAGTGACTGTCATTCTGCCTGTGCAGACAACTTGAAACAACACAGTACTTAAGTTTTGTGTTCTGCAAGTTGATTCATACCGAATTAATCTTTGCTATTTTCTTGAGAAAACTCTATATTTTCCTTAAACTCATTCACTTTGTTGAGTATAGATATAATTCATTCATTTTCCTTATTGGTAATATCCCATCATTTGGACAGGCATAGTTTCTCCTCTCTATTGGTTTGCCACTGGGTTGTTTCCAGCTTGGTTTGTTGATTGGTTGGTGGAGATTGTGTGTGTGTGTGTGTGTGTGTGTGTGTGTGTGTGTATGTGTGTGTGCACATATGTGTTCGTGTATGTATGTGTGTGAGTGAGTAGTATATGTGTTTCCATGCTTATGTAACTGCTTACATGTTAAAATGCATGATTTTGTGCATGTGTATAGATGCCAGAGGTTGATAGTGGTGTCTTTCATCATCTCTCTATAACTTCTTTGAGGGAGATTCTCTCACCTAAACATGAGCCCATAGATTGCCTAGGCTAGCCAGAAAACACAAGGGTCCTGCCTCCCCCCATTCTCTCCCTGTCTTTTTTTTTTTTTTTTTTTTTGTGGATACTGGAAATCTGAAATCAGGTCTACAAGCTTACATGCAAGGAACTTCAACCACTTAGCTATCCCTGGTCCTATTTCCAGTTTTAGTATTGTTGCTCTGAATATCCATGTATATGGATGCAATCCTACATTTCTCCAGATGAAGGAAAAGTGAAGATGCCAAGTTGAAGAGTTCATATGTCTTTAAATTTGTTGGACAAGACCAATCTGTTTTCCACCAATGTCCATTCCCATGAGCAGCATCTAACGGTCTCCATTATGCCACATTCTAACTAACCCTGGGAAATGCCACATTTAGCTAAGCTGGTAGACATCTAGCCAAAAAGTTTTTATTTCTCATTACTTTGGTTAAAAGCATAGCAGTTCAGATAACATAGAATGGATTAAAATTTACCCTTCTGTTCTCTTTCAAGGTTCCTTTTTAAATTTTGATCATATGACTTCAAAACGACATTCTTATTTTATTTCATTTCTTTTTATCTTACGATACAATATAGATTGTCTAGATCTATGATTTTGGTAATAATATTCTTGTTGACAGAGACACTATGTACGAGAAGTATAATTCCTCAAAGAGACATGACTGTCACATACAATTATTCTTCTCCATAGAAATCATTTCATTCAGAGGAACTGTAAATAACCCTGAATCCTTCTATTTAGAGATGATTTTGCACATCGCAAGGACCAAACTCCTATATGCAAGGACGTTGGAGAGTCAATTGTTACATGGGAGAGGAAGCGGCCCCTTGTTTGTTCCGGCCACCCGGCTAGCTTACACCCGAAATAACCACACAGTAACTGTATTCATTAAAACACTGCTTGGCCGATTAGCTCTAGCTTTTTATTGGCTAATTCTTACATCTTAATTTAACCCATTTTTATTAAGCTGTGTATCGCCACGTGACTGTGGCTTACTGGCAATATTTTTATCAGGGTCCATCTCAGGCAGAAGACCCATGGCGTCTCTCACTCTGCCCTTCTTCCCAGAATTTATTTCTGTCTTCTCTGCCTACCTAGGTTCTACCCTATCAGGCCCAAAGCAGTTTCTTTATTCATTAACTAATGAAAGCAACACATGAACAGAAGTACCTCCTACACCATTGGCTGAACTTGCTAAGATTTGGGAACCTTCCATTTAGTTTATCTATTTACAGAAAACCATCACACTACAGTCTAACAGAAGTCTGTTGCAGATGGCTCTTAAATGCAATACATTAGAAGATGGTAGGCTCATTGAACAGGACAGAGAATGAGAAAACTTCCCTGAACAACCTTGAGATGGTGTTTCGGCCTTCTTGGATCCCACCATGGAATGTCTATATTTAAGTACGTGTCTAACTTCCTTTCTGTCTTTATTGATAATCTCCTCGTTCAAGGTCAAGTTGAAGTCTCCATTGCTATAAAGAAGTCATTCTGAAAGACAGGAAACCAAAGTTTCCAAGTCTGGAACTCACACTTTGGTGTTGAACTACATTAAATAGAATATGTCTCCCTATATCTTGCTGCATTTCATGATCCCAAGTCAAGGGGCTGGAAATATGACTTAGTAAAGGGCTTGCCAGAAGCATGAGGACCAGAGCTGAGATCCCCAGGCCCAAGTAAAGCTAGATGTGGTAACATGACTATAATCTTAATGCCCCTATTGCAAGATGGGGTGAGGACAGAGCAGAATCTCTTCAAGCTCACAGGCCATCTAACATGGCAAACGCAGGGGAGAACAAGAAGACATCATCTAAAAGTAAGGCTGACTATGCAAGTGTGCCCACTGAACACCACATACACATCTGGAGACATACATGCACGTGCATGCGAGATCAAAAATAATTAGATGAAGAATTGCAAAACAATAGATTCCTAGAAAGGAATATTTCTGAACATGCTCAAGGCTATTTAAACAAAGTATTCAATAAAGGGATGACAACAAGAGTGTCGTGTGTTTTCTGTACCTGCATGTTTGTGTGGCTACTCTGTGAATGAAAAGACTACAGAAACAGAAACCATTTCTTTTTCACTCCCCCAACATCACTAAGGCTGACAGATTTACAATGAATGAAAGTGGAACCCCAAACATCATTCCTTAAGGCAGAAATTCTTCACAAATATCCATCACGTCTCAGGTTTGAGTTGCGCGTGCTTTGTAATCCAGTTTTGCTAAGGAATGAGAGAGCAAGTGTGTGCTAGCCGGATAGTCTCTGATAGCTTGCAAAGATCAATAATTTAATACCCGACCAGATGGTAAGATAAATTCCAAGACAGGATTCTGAACATTATGAATAGAGCACAGCTTTCTGTGAGAAGGTGTGACATGTGTGAGGACCACTACATGAAGCTGGACTGCACAAGTTCACATTGCTGTAAGACTCCATGAGCTGGGTGTGAACAGAACACCCCCTCAAGCACACTAATGCTACATGAGCAGAGTGTTAACAGAACACCCCCTCGACACACTAATGCTATGTGAGTGGGGTGTGAACAGAAAACCCCCTCAAGCACACTAATGGGGTGTGAATGGAACACCCCCTAAAGTACACTAATACTACGTGAGTGGGGTGTGAACGGAACACCTCCTCAAGCACACTAATGATCCATGAGCAGGGTGTGAACGGAACACCCCCTCAAGCACACTAATGGGGTGTGAACAGAACACCCCCTAGAGCACACTGTGAACGGAACACCCCCTCAAGCACACTAATGCTATATGAGCAGGGTGTGAACGGAACACCTCCTCAAGCACACTGATGGAGGAAGGTCATTGGTTAAATAAAAAGAAACTGCTTGGCCCTCATTGGTTAGAAGATAGGTGGGAGGAGTAAACAGAACAGAACGCTGGGAGGAAGAGGAAGTGAGCTCAGACTCCACAGCTCTCCTCTCGGGAGCAGACGCCTGAGAGAGACGCCATACCCCGCTCCAGGGCAGACACACGCCATGAAGCTCCGACCCAGGGTGGACTAGGCTAGAATCTTCCCGGTAAGACCGGTTCTCACAGATTATTAGAGATGGGTTGATCAGGATATCAGAATTAGCCAGTAAGGGCTAGGGCTAAAGGGCCAAGCAGTGTTTAAATGAATACAGTTTGTGTGCTGTTATTTCGGGTAAAGCTAGCCGTGCGGGCGGCTGGGGTGCTGGGGATGCAGCCCCGCCGCTCTTATTACTACAGCACACTAATGGGGTGTGAATGGAACACCTCCTCAAGCACACTAATGCTACATGAGCAGCATGTGAACGGAACATGCCCTCAAGCACACTAATGGGGTGTGAACAGAACACCCCCTCGAGCACACTAATGCTATGTGAGCAGGGTGTGAATGGAACACCCCCTCAAGCACACTAATGCTGCTGCTCATGCACAGACAACACCTTTCTGAGAAACCGCAGATCAAGAGAGATCCACCATTTTCCTACCCATTTTAATACAGACAAATGTTCTTTTCCTAAAGACAGTCATTCTGTCATTCTTTGTTTCTGTAGGAGTTAAAATTCAGACAAGTTTCCAAACCTCTTATTTTCATTGTAGAAATTTCTGCACTTCCTTAGTGGACATCTTAGAGAAGAAACCTTTTCCATTCTTTCCAACGGAGTGATATTCATAAGTTCAATCATTCATTCACCAGAGGCTTATGGTGTGTGGCCAGAAAACAGATCACCAGTGTTCCACTGAATGACAAAAAGTAATATTCATAATCACAGGAAGAAATAAGGCATTCTCAACAGCATTCGGAATACATCCTCAATTCATTCTGTCAGTTAAAGAAGAAATGTCCAAGCCAAAGGAATCCATCAGTCCGTGAGCTCTGGGCCCAATCTGGCAACAGGAATGGCTCTCAAATGTACGCTGCCGATATCATGGTATGTGGACTGAGTCAGAGTAAGTCTGAGACTAGACCTTGGGCCCTCTGGGAACTTCTCATAGACCCGCTACTGCTAAAGCAAAATGAAGGCTCAAACAAAGAGGTCTGAGTGCACACTACATCCTTCTTCCCTGCCCACCACCAGAGCAGGAAGCAGGTCACCCTCTATCATTCGGACCGCGGCCCCTCTATAAGGAGGCCTTTGCCATTCATTTTCTCCATCTAAACCGTACTTTAAACAGGAGACCACGGTAATTACAGTTGCACATCATTTGACTTCCACCATCTGGTTTGTCCTCATGAACACATAGTTATTTGAGTCCATATAGATACATGTTTGTGAATACAAATTCTACTGACATGTTCAAGTATCTACTATGCAAGAAACACATGCTTGTGTAAGTACATATGTATATACATGTTATGGCTTGAGTATGAAATACCACCCATGGAACATGGACACCGGACCAACAGCCGGGCTGTGTTCTTTTGGAACATTGTGGATACTTTAGGAAATGAAGCCTCAATGGAGGAACAGAGTCACTGGGAACAGGGAATCTTGCAGTGTTGCTACAGACTGTCCTCACTTTGCATCCATTTTTCCCACCTCCAGATGTACAGTGACCACCTTCTTCATGCTCCTGCAGTCATGTGTTCTCCACCATGGCGGACTGTATTCATGGTGGGCATGAGCCAAATAAATCCTTTGAAAGCTGGTTTTTGTTAGGTATATCTAATCACAACCGCAAGAATGAAACTAATACAGTTAGTATAAATACATTTGATGTATATTCATACAGATATATATATATATATATATCCTGTACGTGTGTGCCTATCAATGATAACGACAATAAAGATAAAATTTTAGACTTACGATTGTTTTAAAAACAATACACTGCAGAAGGAAGTAACACGGCAGGGTGCAGACCCTGGCAGCAATTCACAGGTAGTAAGTACAGCACACCTGTGGCTCCATTGAGTCTTCCAGAGAAGATGCAGGAGGATGCCCCTTTTCTAAAGAATGGATGCATCTCAAAAGAATGTGGTGTTGACTCCAAGCCAGAGAAACAGAGCACAAACATGGATGCACCTTGGACAGCGGACATCCTGGGCTCAGCAACAGCAAAGTTCTAACTACTACAGCTTCCCACATGGAAACCCAGAGGGGAAAAACAATCCTGAGTGGTCACATGACCCGGGTTTGTCATCTTCTGCATCTGTCCCTACATGTAAACACCTTGATGCAGACGGAAACTGACTCATCTCTATCAGGAACGGCTTTCCGTCGCTAAGTAAACACTGGCACTTGGGGGCCACGGCCAGAGGAGGTCTACAGCAGACCATGCACAGCACTGACCGGGGCCACAGAAACAGCTGGACTCTCACACACTCCTGCTGCTGAGTCCAGGGAAAGAGTGAGACCGTGTGGGAGACCATCTTAAGTACAAACGTGCTACAAACAGACTGAAAAGAAGTTTGTAATCCAGGCAGAATTAGTGACTTAAAAATGACAGCAACAATATACACTAATTTGCTTAAGGAAGAAATACTTAAGGGACCCTCAATTCCACTTTATGCAAAAGAAGGAGTGGACAATTCCAATCACGTGTTTAAACACGTGGGGAGAGGTAAGGCCCTTTAGTGGGTCTTTTAAATGTTTCCTTAATAAATAAAGAACGCTGGTGACATGGGAGAGTGGGGTTGGCTATTTAAGTGCACAACACTCTCAACAGGGAACCTGTGCTCTACGGGGACAAAAGGCTATTGTTAAGAAATTACCCTTGATAAGTCCATGCTCCCCAGTCCTCACTGAGAGGCAGAAGATCAATTAAAACTGCATGACAGACTTTGGAAGAAAAGAAGTGATAATAATAAGGACTTTGATTTCTGTGGTAGATTATGTTTCCCAAGGTGGCCACAATAATAACTCTTGTTCCACATGCTCTTCTGCAGTGTGACCTTCCTCTGTCACCATCATGGCACCAATGCCCCCTGCTCATTTACCAGTAAGACAAGGAACTTATCTGAAGTGATAGAAGAAGGTGGAAGGGACATGGGGTTGTTAGCCTGGAGCTGCAGCACAGGCCTGGACACACTTCTTCTGGAAGCTAGAGCCTAGCCAGGGTAAGTTAAGGTGGCCTCTGAGAATGACGGTTAGAGATGTACTCTCAGGAGCAGCCAGCACCAGCCATGGGAGTAACAGCTTCGATCCTGTAGTCATTCCTCAGCATTCATGGTGACTTAGTACCCTTGGGTACCAAATTCAGTGGATGCTCAAATCCCATGTGGTATTCTGTTTTGACCTCACACATTCTTTATGTATTTTAAATCATCTATGAAATACTTCTCAAACAAATACAAGGTAAAAGATATAGAAATAGTTGTGTGCTGTTTGATAAGAAAAGCGTATATATGGGTTTAGATATTTTAGATCCATAATTGGTTGAGTGCCTGGGTGAAAAACCCACGAAGTCCACTGTACTTTGTTTCAACAACATAAAATGTGAGGGGTACACACAGACACACACACACGTGAGATGGCACTGCAATAGGAATAGCTGAGACTCACACATACATGAGATGGCACTGTAACAGGAGTGGCTGAAACACACACATACATGAGAGGCAATGTAACAGTCATGACTATTTCAAATGGACATTTTGACAGAACAGTGCAGAATCAAAACAACAAACTTACTTTGGTATTTTTTTATATCCTTTATTAACAAAAAAATGTAAGTTTTCAGTGTATTGGAAAAGCCAGAAAAATCTTACTAAAGCAACTGTAAAGAAGCGACTGTAATCTTAAATTACATTACATATATTAAAGGGTCTTCAAAAAGATGAACAAATTATTTTCAGTGGTGTTGTTGAAAGAGGCATATATTCACATCCAAGCTCTCTGTTCCTCCTTTTCCCCTTTGGTTCTTCAGTCAAACTCTTCCCCACCCACAGACGTGTACATATTAATAATTTGCAAACATCAAGCAATGTTGAGAAACATTTATGCTTCTCCAGAGCTTTGCTAACACAACGGTGGATGATTGTTGAGATGACATACATTTTAATTCTCTAACAATGTAACAGCTATTCTATAAAGGGTATCTATAAACTTGCTTTTATTTTGAAAGCACCCATAACTTTTCCAATTAGCAAACATGAGCCACTGGCAGCTGGAATTTACTTTTTCTTCCATCATATCTATACCCAGTTTTATGGAGTTCCTAGGATATACACGGGAGACGCATTAGAGGTTTATTAAAATCTGGAAAAGGCTTCGTACAGGGTTAGAAGAATCTGAAAGTGTCCAGTCGGGCAGAAAATCTGATGAAGACACAGACAGCATGGGCACCATGTGATGTGACGCTGAAGCAGCTGAGAGGGACCACAGTGCCCTCCCTACTGTCCACTCAGGGCACTGAGTACAGACGGAGGCTTGACAAAGAGCCAATCATGTTTCTTGAAGTGTCACCCCCCTCCTGACATCAGCAGGGACACCCAGAGACACACAAGCCTTCTCTCATGCGAAAATGGCGAGCAGCCCTGGCCTCATGGCTTATACACTGACAGAAACAAAGTAGCGCCCGTTGTGGATACAGGCTTCCAGAGGCTAGCACCCTCCTTCTGAGAGATGTTAGGGAGACTCCCTCAGTGTTCTCAAGGGATCCAAAGTATCAAGGGAGGGCATGGGGGAGGAGGAAATATTCAAGTGAGGTGGGAGGGGGAAAAGGGAGACAGCTTTCCAAAATCTGTCCACTTACAGATGTGTCTGTATCTAGACAACCCTAGAATAAGTGAGAGTCGTCCCTTAACAGACAGATCCTCTACTCAACAGTGCTCAGGTAATGAATGGTCTGTGGTATCAACCACTGTTCAGAGCTTTAAACCACTGTAGCAAGCCCGCACTGAACATGGAGGGGTAAGTTCAATGTCTAACTCCTGGCAGGACCAGCAGATCATTCAGAATTTTTTTCTTTATTTTTAAGAGGGGAAGGGCTGTTCGTGCACATGTATGCTTGTTACTGTTGTTGTGTACATATGTTGGTGGGGGAGAGGGGTGTCCATGTATGCACGAACATCTGGAGACCAGAGGTTAACATCAGCTGTCTCTCCTCCATTGATCTCCACCTTTCAGATTTTGAAACAGGGGCTCTAACTTAACCTAAACAATAAGCTTCAGGGATCCACTTGTCACTTCTACACAGTCCTGGTGTCACAGGGGCACACATGACCATGCACAGCCTTCTGAGTGGGTTCTGGAGATCCACACAGCAGGCAGCTACAAACAAAGCCATATCCCATCCTCAATTTTCTACAACAAAGAAGTTCCGCCAGAGGAGTTCAAAATGGCTTTCCAACTCTAAGCTTTCATTCTTGAACATTCCACGCTAACCCTCTAGTTCGTGGCAGCAACAGAAAAAGTGGCTTTCTCTTATAAGCCCTCTCTACCTGTATAGATTATCTAGGGTTTCTCTTCACATCCTTATTTACGGATGGCACTGGGCAGAACCATAAAGAGGAAGGGAAGTGGGATCAGTGTTTGTGGCAGTACTTTGAGGCCTGTGACATCTTAGGAATGAAACATCAGACATGTCAGGCATCAGTTTCTACCTCTGTCCTACCCTATCAGTGTGTCCCTATCTCCTGCTGGCAATGGTAAGCTAACGGTGCTTAGGTGGCACATCACATACAGAAGGCAAATGAGTGACATGCCTTTCACTTAATTGGCCTCCACAATGCAGGACACATTCACAGTGAAACATCTTGTATGATGCTTTTATGGGAAATAGGTTCCTAGGGACCTATCAGAAAGTGTTGAGGTTGGATGGGAACAGAGAACTTCCAGTGCTGTCCCTGGTCCAGAAAACAGTCCCTGGGTCGTAAACCCACACCATGCCTGGCTTGGCCATATCATGCATTTCAGTCCTAATATAACGTGTTTCCTTATTTTCTTTCTAGGACTATATGTATTCAAAACAACAACAACAAGGCCAACAAAACAGTGCTAGACACAGCTCTGCATTTGACTGCAAACAGTCTCTTCACTGGAAAATCTGATGTGCTTTTTGCTGAATAATTAAAGAATGTGAGTTATCACCCAGAGAAAAAGGTCCATCCACATTGGGAGTTTAAAAGCTCTTACATTTTAGCACATTCTCTAAATTATACATGATCTTGGAAGAGATGTTATCTCCAGGAATATAAAATATTATAAAATAGTGTAAAATGAAAAAATCAAATACAGCAATTGTGTGCTAGATTGTCAGATTCCAACCCCCTCGGTCCTTTCCACTAGCAGGACTGTGGAATGCAGGGGAAGACTGTTTCCAAAGCAGCTGCTCCCCTTCTCCTCCTCCCTCTTCCTAATCCAAGCTGGACATGGGACATGAACTCTAGCAGCCATCTTTTCCTGCTTGAAGATGCCAGTTATGTGCTAGGAAAGGAAGCTGCATAGAAAGTAGCCATGGTCTTTGAGGAACCACAGTACTCCCAAGCCAGCTCTGGATTATTTAACTCTAGTTCTCACCCAGGTGAGATGAAGAAACTTCATTATCTCAAATATGCTATTGTTGTCTTGGGATTTTCTATTATAGGGATCTATTTCACCTATTAATTTATCTACTCTCGGTCTCAGATGCCATGTCCTGTCAGCCCTGGCTACTGTGACAATATACCAACAGAACAACTTAAAAGGAGCAAGGATTTATTCTGAGTCAGTTTTAGAGCTTTAGCCTGGCTACTTGGCCCCATGCACTTGAGAACACCAAGTTAGGAAGAATACGTGATGAAGAAATGAAGAGGGAAAGTCAAGGCCCAGGACTGGACATAGTCCCAAGGACACACCCCTATGACTCACTTCCTTCTACTAAGCCCCACCTCCTAAAGTTTCCCGAAATAGCACCACCATCTGAAGTACCCACAAGCCTTTTTTGGGTGGGGCAGAGAAGATCAGAAGCTCTTCATATCAAACCACAGAAAACATCTGTACCTACTGGACAAATTTACTTTTGTAAGTCGAAACCCCCACTTGGTGTAAACGGATTTTTAGATTGTATGGCCGATAGGGAAAATTCCTCAGGTAGTCATTCACACAACCCCAAGATTACTACCTAACTAAAAACACAGTTTATACAAAATTCATTTGTACCCAAGTCAATATGGAAATAGGTTGTTGGGGAGATTCGTGTTAAGTGTTTGATTTCTTAATCTTCTCATTTGGTAGTGTAGAAAATATTGACCTACCTCATGAGCACAGATAGAGAATTGACCAATTAATAATTGTCAATCACAATGAAAATATAAATTTAAGAAGCAATAAGACTTTTCATTAAACTATTAATAGCTGTGCCAGTAATTTCTTCCTTCACTGGAGAAAATTTGCATTTGATGGGCACCAAAGGCTCACGGCATAATAAGAGTAAAAGTTAAATGAAAACTAAGCCTTAAGATACTCCGTGACCTTTCAACAAAAGCATTTAGGTAAACGATGCTGCCATCAAATATCAAATCGATGCTCAACCTATTTCTAGTGTGTAAAGAAATTTTGTCTGAGAGTCCACACTACTTCTTTTTGAGAGCTACTTTCGCAGTGTCTCTGGCTGTTCTCAAACGCTGCCACAGCCTAACTCACTTCCGAACAGCTGTGCATAAACTCTACTGACTCTGAGCTGCTCTCATCAGACAATCTAAGGTGAAGCAGGTTTTGTTAATCTTGCTGGCCAGGGGCTGCCTTTATGGAGGTTGCTTTGTGTATCCCTCCAGCACTTTTTCTATGCACTCTGCCCTGCTGGAACTCCTGAACGTTCTGAGTGTGCAACTTGCTGTGACAGAATGCTATGGCTTATGAAATTGTTGTCTCTTTGAGATATCAGAATTTGAAGGCAGAGTCTTAAACATCAGCAATTACCCCCGGGAATGCCCTATTTAGCTTTACCACCCCACACCCACTCCCTGCCCATTCACTTCCTAATGCTCCCTCTGGGCAGCTCTCACTTCCGATTCCTTCCAGAAGGTCTCTCGTGCGCACATTCACCAGCCACCCATCTTTGAACTGACCATACATATTAGCAGCTCTGCCTTTTAATGACACACTGCCACATTCAGTATTAGAATTTCCAGGCGTGAGCATTTTGCTCCCCTAGTGCACAGCGCGATCCTCAGAGTGGAGTTCATGACACATTTCTTTTGCTCCCTCGCAATGCTCAGCAAAACACACTGCCACGTCCACATTAAGTATGTTGCTTCAATGTGTCAGGTGCACCACAAAAGCAGCCAACTGTCTCCAGGAGCATTTGATGCACAAATGCATTCTGTTAGGTCCTATTCCCTAGAAAACACAAATCTAAGTCTCCTGTGTTTAAATGAGCTCACCAGGCGCAGGTGATTTTCCAAACCATTGCTCACTTGCACCTCCACTGCAGCCAGACCAATTCCAAGGCACGTAGGCCCGTCTTTTGAACATGAGGTATGAATATTTTAAACTGCCCTAAATGAAAATTAAGGTGTTCTAATTTTTAGCTAATTCACAAAACTAGAGAGAGATCTTTTAAAAGTCATTATAGATGTATGGGGGGGGGGGGAATCTATACCAGCCAATAAGTAAAACACAAGCACAAAAGTCTTCAATGATGCTCACTGCGCATGATCTCACACTCACTACACAGAGCACACATATGTGAAGACCAATGTCGGGGCCTTATTGTTTAGTGGATTCTGAAGAATGAAGTTGTGGATTCAGTACTTTTCCCATAACAGAAACAAGGTTTCTTCTTTATTCCTCAAACATGACATTATCTGCTCTGCATTAAGCTGAATATCAAGATCTTCCTAAGAAACTGTCATACATAAAACCCATTCTGACTTCTCTATTGACCCTTCCTACAGCATCTAGGATGCATTAACGCCCTTTGGGCTTACTTACTCATTGGCAATACTGGGAATTGAACCTAGTGCCTTGGGCACGCTAGGCAAGAACTCTACAGGGGAGCTATAAATCCAGCCCTCCTTTTTGACTTAAAAGGGGAAAAACTGTAAGGCAGAACACCAAATATTAAACTCATACTTTCTCTTTTCAGACTCTTCAGGACTTGGGGAGATACTCAAGTCTAGAATCTGACTTCCACGCTTCTCACTACTGCCCTCCTTGCACAGATAAGGGATGTTAGATGAAAACTTCTAGCTATCTGGCTGGGGCAACAGAGTCAGCACCGGAACAGGCGCTGTCCTGGACCACTCCCCAGAATGCATCTTCCGCACTCCACCCTCCATCTCTAGGGGGTCCTTGGAACCGCACACTATTTTACTCATTTTAACACTTTCAAGTTTTACTCCTTCATTTCTCCTTTAGAAGATTGCTTAGAATTAATTACTACCAAAATGATTACATTGATTTTTTTAAGCTAATGGAATTTTTAATGAAAATAATACAAAGGAAGATGATGGGGAAATGGCAATGTGAAAGTCAGCCATAAAAGTGGCCTGTTAAGATGCACAAGGTGGTCACAGATTCCAGGCAATGAACAGTAAAATTATATCTGCCTGGTAACTTCTCTCTCCCTCCCTCACTCGCGCCCCCACCTTCCTTTCTTCCTTCCTTCCTTCCTTCCTTCCTTCCTTCCTTTCTTAGAGCTTAGCAGGGAGGAAAGGGGGCAGTTTCCAGTCATAACTAAAATTTCACTAATAATAAGATTTCCCATAGAGATGGACGTTAGTGAAAATGAAAGGAAGATGAAGGGAGGGGAGATGAACAGAGGAGAGGTGGGACAGAGCAGAGGCAAGGAGGGGTAGGGGGACAATGGAAGGAGGAAGGAAGAGGGAACCCCATTGACTAATCCTATCGGAGTGAAGAATAAATTTTCTGGGTTTCAGTGAGGCCAATTATAAGCCCTAGTTGTGGAAATCCCCATCTCAAAGAGCATCAGCAAACTACTAGCGCCTTACTAGCTATGCCTCTGCCTTCTGCAGAGACCACAGAATGCACCTTCCAGCTGCTCAAGTCACCCTAGCTTCAGAAGCTTCTACTCAGAGCCAAACTCTCAAGAAGTAACCAGCCTGGGCAGGTATTCTGCACTGAAATAGAACATGGACTGGGGAGGAGCCACACCAGAATGAGGATGGGGGTTCTGATCCCAGAGCACACTCAAGAGCTGGGGGGTGACGTGGCCCACTGCAATCCCAGCTTGAGGAACACAGAGCCCTCGAGCAAGCTAGGTAGCGAAACTCTTGGAAAAGGGTGTGTCAGGTTCAGCCAGATGTCCCAGTTCCACATGTAGGATAGACATTGATTGAGGAAAACAATTTCAACCTCGGGTCTTGACACACATTTGCAACCACATGCATATATGCACACATACATGTGAATATATACACATAGTACATACATATTTGTGTGCAAAATTTAAGTAACTAATTTAAAACCTAGACCAGAAAGAGGCACAAAATTAGAGAGATTGTGGGAAAGAAGCTCATGAAGCTCATGTGGCACAAAAAGGTGGCCACCCACCTTTGCACCTGGGGCTCTGAACAGTTCTGGCCAGGAGAGAATCTCAGATGTCACACAGCAAAGATGGCTGCCACCACCCTACTTTCAAAGATGGCTGCCACCACCCTAGCTTCAAAGCTGCTTCTTTCTCATTTCTGGTGTCAACTGCAGGAAAGTGGAGTCCCACCAGGAATGCAGAGCTCCAAGGCTGTTCTTGTGTCTCTGTCTTCTTACCATGCCTGCCAATGCCAATCAGTGCATCCCCAGCAGTCTTCCTCCTAGAAAGTTATACTTTGGTCCTCATCACCCATCCTTGGACAACCCACAAACTGCAAGAGCTTCCTAGCTAGAATGCCTGTTGTAATCCTTCTCTGGTCTACTCTGCTCTATGTAGTATAGACCAAGGGGAATATGTGTGTTCACCTTCCAGCATATAACCTGTCCCAGCTACCTGCCACCAGAACAGTAATTATCAATCATCCTTACAACTCTAAGCTTAATATTCCAATAAAATTCTCTAGAATGTAGAACAATTCCTGCCTTGACTGTGCAGGTAACCGTAAACAGAGAATCTCTGCTAGGTCAATTCCCCATGCCTGTGCATACTTAAAGGATGGCTGAAACGCAGAGGTCATAGACTCAAATGGAAGGTCTGAGCATGGCTCTCAGTCACAAGATCCAACTTCTCTTCTTACTTCACTGTAGTCATGAGCCTGAAGTATATCCCCAATGACCCCTACCACCTAAATTTTATATCTGTGTGGTCCATACCACCCCAGTGTTAGCTGTGGGGTCAGCAGACAGTGAGAGGATGTGCCATAGCCAAGAGTGGCCATGAAAGACACTGTGTCTTGTTCCTAAGGTAGGAAATTACCTAGGAAGGGGTATTGATGGGAAATTCCTCTCTGTATGTTATGAATATGTTTTATTACCATTGGTTATTAAAGAAGCTGTTTTGGTTAATGGGTTAGGAAAGTCAGATGGGATATAGAGAGTAGGTGGAGTCAAGGAGACACCACGTAACTGCCAAAGGAGAAAGACACAAGCCACCAGCTAGAACTTACTGGTAGGTCAAAGCCTCCTGCCTAGACACAAATTAATTAGTAGAAATGGATTGATTTAGGATGTAAGAGTTAGCTAGAAATATGTATAAACTATTGGCCAAACGGTTGTAATTAATATAGCTTCTTTGTGATTATTTCGGTCTGAGTGGCTAGGAAACAAATGAGCAGCCTCAGACTATAGGATATGGCTGATTCACACCTCCTACTTTCCTCCTCTTCCTCTTTCTTCTCTTTTTCTTCTCCTCCTACCTCTCTTATCCCTCCCTCCTCCCTTGTCTTAGGCCCCCTTCTCCTATTCTTCCTCTTTTCTTCCTCCTCTTCTTCCTCCTATCATTTCCTCTCATTCCTTTTCTTCATCCTCTTCCTCCTGGTCTTTTCCTGCTTTCTCCTACCCCTCCTCTCATTACTTTCTTTGTGGAAAGTCAATCACTGTTATGTTCTCTCCTCCAGAGGCCCAGACACTGAGTGAGGCTCCCAGTCAGATCTCCAGTCAGCAGCCCTGTGACTGAGCTCAGAGATGTTCTAACCCTGATCAGAACCTAACTGCAAACTCTTAAAGAACCCCAAAAGAAAATTTCTCAGGCATCCAGCTCCCAAATTCCCTATCTACAGAAACTCTGAGATAATACAAAGTTGACACTGTAAATAAAAAATCTTGGAGGCTTTGTTACAAAGCAACAGATAGCTAATACACCCGTGGTCTCTCAATAATTCCCTGTGACATGGTTTTTTTTCTTCACCAAGGAGCTGCCCAGGCAATACTCTGCTGTTTCACTTCTACTATTCTCCTTTTTTTCTTGTATCAGCAAGAACTGTGCTGTCCATTCCTACCTACACAACCCTTCCAAAGACACACACACAGGCACACACACACACACACACACACACACATACACACATGGTCTACCTTAAGATACCACGTGCCCCAAGAAGGCAGCCCTGAAGCTCCAGACTGCTCTCCGGGACCTCCCTTACATCATTCTTTCCAGAGGCCCTGTGCCCTGTATTCTAAGAATGTACTGTTTGCCTCCATGTTGTAGTTTTTCCATTACTATAACTCCTCTGGTTCAGTTTTAGAGGTTCAGTTCATGCCCAGGTGAACCAAGTACTTTTATGTATCTGGGCCAGGTATCAGACAGCAATGGCAAGGAGAACACATAAGAGCCTGTCACCAGGAAACAAATGCCAGGGCAGAGCCATGAACCCACAGTCCCCTGGCTGGCATAGTCCCATTTACTAAAGGCTTTCCACTAAGCCCCACCTCTTCATTTTTTTTAAACTATTTTCTTGTAGTTCTCCCTGGGGATTAGGCCTTTACAAGGGCCATTATTGGAAACTTAAGACCAAAATTCTAACAGTCAAATAACAGGATCTTGATAAGTGAAATTCTGATAAATGCACATAGGAACTTGGACAGGCATGCTACTGACCATACAGGTGTCCTGAATGTAGAAGTGGGTGCTGAACAGCATTATATGAAGCCCAGCTACAACAGTTAATCTGTATAAGAATATTTATATATCCATGGCCATTGGTCAGTGGTGAAACTGTGTTCACAAGAAGAAAACTATCACTATTTGGCTGTTAGGAACTAACAAGCTCTACCTGTGAGTAAGCACTAATAAAAATTAAGATGGAGATAATAGTTCTTTGCTTTTTTTTTTGGCTGGGCAAGGGGATAAATGAACTACAAACAGCAAGCAGTTTGCTTACAGAAGGTAACTAGACTAATGGAAGTAAGCAGATATACAGTAACAGGGTGGGTACCATTGATATGATGTCAACAACTATAGAAGATACATCACTTAGGTACTCACAGGTCCAAAAGGTGATGGGAAGTGACTGAGTTTTGACAGTTACATTCTTTCTTTAATACAGAGACGTACTTCGATAGAAAAATAAAAGAAAGCAATGGACAAAGGCAGGGGATCTCAAACTGTGGGTCGCAACTCCTTTAAGGGTCGCAACTCCTTTAAGGGTCGAACAACCCTTTCACTGGGGTCACAGATATCCTGTATATCAGATTATGTATATTAAGATTCATAAAAATTACAGTTATGAGGTAGTTTACAGTTCTGTAGTTTTATGGCTGGGGGTCAGCATAACATGAGGACTGTGTTAGAGGATGGCGCATTAGGAAGGCTGAGAACCACTAGGTTAGCTTTGTGCCCGGAAAAGAAACCGTAGATAAGGGGGAAAAGCAAAGTGATGGGAAGGAGAAGTATTAAGTTACAGGGAGAAAAAATTCAGAAAAACAAGAAGGGAAAAAATAAATATATACCCATAATTCAAATGTTCACTGGTATGTAAAACTTTAAAGAGTTCTTTTTGAAGGCATGATAATACCGAATATCAAATCTGAAACATTAAACCAATTTGTATAGTCAGCAGACATGGCTTCTGATGATGACTATAAAACATTGGTAAAAAGAAAATACTTCTCATAGAAAATAAAATTAAGTATAAGAAATAGGTATGATAGGTCTGACAGCTTTGAAACATATTACAAAAACAGGCTCAGGAGACAGCCAGCATGATCAACTAATTACAATGGGAACTACTTTCACAAATTAGACTATGGAAAGTTAAGTTCAAAGCTAGTCTGAGTAATAAAAATACACACTTTAAATAATTCATAAATTAAGTGGAAAATGTTTTATTGATACAACCAAAAATACAGCTTTGTGTGAGAATCCAGAGAACATTTTTTTTTCTAAAAGCATGAGTATCTTCTAAAAGTCCACTGTTGTTTCCCCATCATTTGAACAATGATAACTGTCTATTTTCTAAGAATGATGGAGAAGGCAAGGGCTGAGAGCTGGTCGCATTTTAATTTTCTGCTTTTGTAATCAACACCCGGCCCAGATATGACTAGCCACCCCCCTCCATTCCAGTATCCAGGACCACACCGGAAGGCTGAGAACTCTAAGGGTTTTTAAACTGGCCCTATTTCAAGAAAGCCACAGAAAATAAAGTAGCCTTCATCACCTAGAGAAAGAGACTGGAAAATGGATGTGTCTCCAGACCTACTGGAATTTTATTTAGAAAATCTGACTTTTAGCCGGGCATTTCTCAAGAACCCAGTGGAGCATTTACTTGGATAGCCCATAGTGCGCATGTCTCTCCAGCTCTGTAAGCATGGAACGGAGAAGCTGTAGAGCTCATCAGTCTGCTCACCCTTGTCCACATTTCTGTTTAGTACACAAGGAAGCTGGGCTAAGGTTTGAGGAGCACAGGGTAGAGTCAAAGAATTATATTTTTAAAAGGAAAAAGCTTGATAAAGTCATAATTAATCATGTTTGACCCAAAGAACCTATCAATTAGACATATTATACATGCAAAACAAAACATGCATATCATTTGCTGTTGTTAAACAAAGACACTAGAAAACAATGAACGCCATCAGCTAATCGGCCCTGCAGTGCTTCACCAAGGACATGCACAAACCCAGTCATTTTCTGTTGTCGTAAGTGCCGTTATGGTTTTATTTGCCGCCCCAATTTTGCCAGTTTGCCCATTCCTAAGCTGACCCTGTTATTTTCCTGCCTTGCCTTGCGACTGCGATTCTACATTCTAACAGCTAATCATGTGCCCAAAAATATCCCACACAATTACATTATAATTATATTGAAACAAATGTTTCCTTACCCTTTTAGCTTTCAGATATTCCCTACTGTTACGAATATATTTTTTAGCACTTCTAATGTGTGTTCAAAGAGTTCTACCCAATAATCTACCTACATTCATCCTACCATTCACCCAGGAGGCACAATCCCTTTAAACTTTGAGAAGCTCCAGTTGGAACAAAGAGGTGGGGGAAAGGGTTCAGAGTTTGTGGAATAATCACTTCTAATCGATCAATTTCCCCTGAAGGTACAGCTGAAGGAAAGGAGGAGAGCAGAGTCTCAGTCCAACGCCTTGAAGTTTAAAGAAACCTCGCCCTGAGGCACAGGGTAGACAGATTCCTGTTTTCCCCTCCAAGACCTATTAAGAGGTCACTGATCTCTGTGACATCGCCCTGCCAGTCCCTGAAGACAGGCTCCCCAGACAGGGCTCAGCACAAAGAGCAGAGCGTGCAAAGTCTACTTTTCATAGATTCTTTAGCTACCCACGGTCTAAGAAAGAAAAAGATGTCAGTTATAGCGTCTTAAGGAGAATGACCTTTAAAACAGAATCAAGTGTGCTCAGGCAAAAATGTAAAAGTTTCACAGTCTTGTTTTATAGTGTGGGTTTCACACCTAGAATGGGTTAGGTGGGAAGTGAACCTTCCTGTGCATGTGGCCCTGCCCTGTTCCCAAGGTGAGTGACAAGGCTGCAGAGGACATAGGAAATCATGGGTCTCTTTTAATTCATCTTCCCACAAAAGACCCCATGGCTTTCATGTCCCAAATACAGCTCTTGGTTTACAGTTTTTACCCATCTCCATAGGGACTTGCTGACAGCTTTAATCACCAGCAGCGGCCATCAAGGGCATGCTAGAAGTTCTTAAAGATATTCTCCCATGCTTTATGCTCTTGACATTTTATTTACAAGTTTGGGGCAAATGAATCCTGAAACCAGACTATTAGATCACTAGATATTCATTCCCAAGTATAGAACAATTAGATCATTAGATGTTCATTCTCAAGTCCACAGCGAAGGTAAGGCATTTCATAAAACCATTGTGGTTTAGCAGACATTCAGAGGCAACATTTTTGAATACACAGATTCATGAATTTTTTTTCCTGAAAAATTTAAATAGTCGAATTAATGAGAGAACATATTAATGTGAATATGGGTATAATTAATGAAGAAGAGTCCAGTTAGGCTTCCCTGTTAAAGCTAAGTGGGTGCACCCCTCATTTCCCATTCAGCAAACGCAACCACCAGCCGCATTTTGCTTTTTGCTTGCACTCAACTCTCCTGTCACCCACGGCTCAGGAAAAGCAGCTGAGAGTATGAATACCTAGGAAGAGTGACACACAAGGAACGTTTTCCTGAGCCAGCCTTTCAGCATGTGAGTTATCTGATTTTAATAAAGCTAACACATGTACTGTATCATCAGCTACCGTAAGAACACAGCACCCATCCGCTGCCCCGTATCAGCCCCAGTTACATTCTATGAAGCTTTAAGGACAAAAGGAATCTCTTACCATTTAGTGTCTATGTTAAAGTGAGGATTTCCAAGCACGTTAACATGAGAACATGAGACAAGGAACCTCTACATTTTAGAATTCTGCTCTTAAAAAATAATATATAAACAGAAAGAGCTAAGAAGAGGGTGCAAGTGGGTTAAGAAGCTTGTCAAGGACCTCACACCTGAATTCAAAACCCAGGACAGAGTGAAAGGAAAGAATCAACCTCCCCAAATCTCCTATGACTGCCACATACGTGCCGTGGTGCCACACCCCCAACACATACACACACACACAGAGATACACACACACCCAACACATACACACACACACAGATACACACACACCCCCAACACATACACACACACACAGATACACACACACCCCCAATACATACACACACACACACAGATACACACACACCCCCAACACATACACACACACCCAACACATACACACACACCCAACACATACACACACACACCCAACACATACACACACACACCCAACACATACACACACACCCAACACATACACACACACCCAACACATACACACACACACAGATACACACACACACCCAACACATACACACACACATACACACACACACCCAACACATACACACACACACCCAACACATACACACACACACATACACACACACACAGATACACACACACACCCAACACATACACACACACATACACACACACACACACACACACACGTCGTAATTATATTTAAGCCGCTATAGCAAACAAGATCAGTGCCGAAATGACAAGTAAAGCAAATAAAAAGTGAACTGACTCCCCAAAACCAGAGAAAGAAGTTCACTTACTAGTTTCCCAGAATTCAGAACCAATTACAGGTGGTTACTCGTTTTGGGCAAGTGCATAACAGACTCAGTCATGGCCCTGGCATATGAAGATGCTCGCACAGCTGCCTGAACCTCTGTCTCTATATTGGAGAGCAGCAGAGACTCACGTTTTCATATTGTGAAGTGTGTGACAGACAGGAAGCATTTTGTAGAACACAGGGCACCTTATTCCAGGTTAGAGCTCACAGTCTGAATCTTTAGCATCCAATCAGAGAAAACACTGTTCACTCTAGGGATGTGAGAGGAAGTTTAGTGGGTAAAGTGCCTGCCACACAAGGACCTGAGTTTTATTCACAGAATCCACCTGAAAAAGCCAGGAGTCATGATCCACCTTGAAACCAGTACTGAGAAAGCAGAGACACTGCCTGCTCACCAGTCTGGTATCCCGGGGTTCTTCCAAGCCAATGAGGTAAATGAAATTCCAGCTGATTTTCCTCTGGTCACCACACGCACGTGTGCATACGCACAGAGTTTCCTCTGGTCCCCACACACACGTGTGCATACGCACAGATTTTCCTCTGGTCCCCACACGTGTGCATACGCACAGATTTTCCTCTGGTCCCCACACGTGTGCATACGCACAGATTTTCCTCTGGTCCCCACACACACGTGTGCATACGCACAGAGTTTCCTCTGGTCCCCACACGCACGTGTGCATACGCACAGAGTTTCCTCTGGTCCCTACACGCACGTGTGCATACGCACAGAGTCTCCTCTGGCCCCCACACGCACGTGTGCATACGCACAGATTTTCCTCTGGTCCCCACACACACGTGTGCATACACACAGGTTTTCCTCTGGTCCCCACACGCACGTGTGCATACGCACAGATTTTCCTCTGGTCCCCACACGCACGTGTGCATACGCACTCATACAGACACATGCACCTCCACACACAAAAATCAAAACTTTTAAAAAGTCATTTTAGTACAAATCTTCCTGAGATCAAGATAAATATGACTCGAATCACCTGAATGACTTCCTGTCTTCTATCTTTGTGCCTCTTCTCTCAATGGTACCGTCAGTTCTCTCCAGAAAAATGGACACGGGGACTTCATTATCTAATTTTAACTAATTTAATTCAGGTCTCTGATTTTCCTAACTAACTCCAAAAATTCTGTGAAAAAAAAGAAAACCTGCAAGATACTGACGACCAAATGCAGGTCATCAACAAGCAAATGGCCGGCTCCGCCCCGCACTCCTAGAAGAAGCTTTTCAGCTACTGTGAGGAAGAGCTTGGAGAAGGCGACAGTTTAATCAGGGCAGGTCAAAGGTCAGCTGGACAACACTGACAGGAAGATAGGACAGGTCTCAGGCTGCACCCACTGTGGAGAAGAAACCTGCCCAGGGCCTCCAGCCCTGATGTCCATTGGTTTGTGACATGGCTTTTCTCAGGTCTAACAGTGATGGAAATGTATTAAAAGGCTGGGAGTCTAAAACTGCAAAGTTACTGCAAGCTATATTTATTTCATCTTTATGTCATTACTCCATCACTATTTCTGTACATGCTATATAACATATTAATGTTTTGTCAAAAAAGATTTAGAAAGCACTGGTCTGCACAGAGACCATGCTAAGGGTCTCCCCACGAGGCCCAGGACACTGCCTTCAACCAGGTATTGCAGGAACTTGTGTGGCTAGGCTACCATTTGGCCATATTTATGCAGAATGCTACAGATTCATCTAAGAAAAGGGAAGTTAAAAATAAGACTTATACTACCTCAAATATAATTAGAATAGATATAATTAATGTTATATAAATGATTAATAAAAACATAATAGATTGATATAGATTTTAATATAGACATATGCAAATAAAACTGCTATATAATTAATATGAGCTAAAATTTTTCAACAGTACACTGATTCCACACAGTTTACAGAAATGTATGATTTTCTGAGAAAAAATGGCAAATCTGGGTTCTAAAGTCACACCTTCCGTCACTGTGAGCCAGAAGAGGAACCACGGTGTTTAATTCTCCAAAGTCACAGAACACCTACAGACACATTTTCACTTTTAAAAGTCTCTCTGGGAAATACAAACAACAAACAAAAAGTAGCTATCTCAGTATTCCCGCATTTGAAAGCTTTCAGTTCTTAAAAACCGTGCAAAGATTCTAGAATGTTTAACTCTGAAAAAAAAAAATCAAGTGAACAAACTACTTTATACAACAACCATTCACCTGCTCGATTTATTCTCAAAAATGCAAAGAAATACGGGAATACTATTTGTTTAAGAACAATTGATGAGCATAATCCCAGCTAATTAAGAGGCTGAGGCAGGAGGATCTCAAGTTGGAAGCCATCCTTGGTTATAATAGGGAACAAAGTACCTCAAGATTAATAACAATAGCAATAATGACAAAAAAAGTGGGTCGGGGACACAGCTCAGCAGTGTAACACTTACTTGAGATCAGAAAGAAAGAAACGGAGGGAGGGAGGGAAGGAGGGAGGGAGGGAGGGAGGGAGGGAGGGAGGGAAGGAGGGAGGGAGCAGGTGGGCAGGCAGATAGAGACTCCTGAGAACGGGAAAATCAGTATTCTCCAGGAATGAACCCCTGCTAGGCTATCCGATCCCAAGAAGTCAGTCTTAAACTACCAAATAACACCAAATGGATTCAGTAGGATGTATGCACGTGCATACGCGCACACACACACACATACATACATACACACACACGTACATGTACACACATATACTGAATTAATTTTGTAACAGTAACTAACAAAAACAAGGTCATGAATTTGAAGGCGGAGGAAATGGGAAGCGTTGGGTGGGAAGGAAAGAGGGGTGAAAGTGACGTACAAACAGTAATGGTGCAAATTTTACAAAAAAAAAAAAAAGAAACGAAAAAAGAAAAGAAGGGATGAAGAAAAGGAGTTTCAAATCTGGCCAGAGCTTTCTGAATCTGATCTGCAAACATATGTTCTCCCCAAAAATCAGTCTTCCTGTCATGTGGACTTCTACTTAACAAAGTACCACAAGCAAGGCCAGATGCTGGGTTAAGAGCTAACACCATCTACTTGGTGTTTTCTGCATATGCACCAAAGCAATTCACATTAATGACATGAAAGTGCACTTAGCAGACAACTCAAGTTTGCAAATTAGCAGGAAACAAGAGAGAATGGACACAGACCAAGGAGCAAGCCGTATTACCAAATGTACTTTACACGTTTATCCAGTTAAGTGTAGCTTAGTCTTGTGATTTATAATGCTGGTTCCTACTCCGTTTTGTAAGCATAATAAAGTCTCATAATCTCAGCCTTCCCCCACAGCACCCTGCTATTAAATCTTTGTTGAGTGGTACGATGAGACCCCTCTGGCTCAAAGCCCTCCCCGCCCCCTGAGGGAACTGGCAAGAAATGATAGGGTTTGTGGATTAGTACAATGAAAGGTTCTCTGTGCTTTTCCTTCAGTAAATATATATTTTGATAATCTGTCTTCTGCATCAGAGTCCCAACAGCACTGGAGGGCTCACTCCCCTCCCTCCCCAGCCTCCAGGAAATCACAGCAAGGCTAGGGCCAGGCAGGTGGCAGCCGTCTGTGGCTCCAGCTCAAGAGTGGGATTTAAGTTTGTCTTCACCTTTGCCCCGCTTCCTTCAAGCAAAGTTCGTATGTAATTTACTTATACGTACAGGATTACAGACTCGAAAGAAACAGTATCACGAGACAAAGAAGAGAAATCTCTTCTGTGTGGGTGTCACCTTGTCCCTGGATATCTTTGGAGATTGTTTTGTCAAACTCTAAATCAAATCTGTGTCTCCGGAACAGTGTTGACATTCCAAAACACCTCTAAGATTCAGATTCCTGAGTGCTTGCGTCTCCCTCCACCCCTGCATCCTTCCCTGAACCACTGTCCACAAGTCCAGCTCACACTGCTGTCTAACTTGCAACCTGATCTTCACCTACAGTGGCTTGGTTCGGGCGAGGCTTATTTAGCAGGGTTATACCAGGGTTTCAAGCCTTTTGATATGAAATGGCCAGCGTCTACTAGGGAATCCTGGTCAAAGAATCTGCATCATGACCTGGGGACAAAAGTCACCAAAAGAATAGATGTGACATCACCAAGAAATCCTGCAGACAAGGGAAAGAAAGAGCCAAGGTGGGTTTTCTCTGGCTTTCTCACAGCAGAGCCAGGAAACCGCCAGAAGCCTGTGTGACCTCCCGGGGCCTCAGACCATCAGGCACCTGTCTTCGGCCTT
Organism: Microtus oregoni; assembly: GCF_018167655.1. Lineage (NCBI taxonomy): Eukaryota > Metazoa > Chordata > Mammalia > Rodentia > Cricetidae > Microtus > Microtus oregoni. The sequence goes on along the minus strand of NW_024543070.1, from coordinate 38,821,089 downwards.
GCAAATCGAGTCATATGACTTCTTTCTTCTCTAACTCTGCTCTATATTTAAGCACTGCAACATGCTACTCAGGATTCACTCTTCCTTCACACAAATTATTCATGGAAATACCTCCAGGTTATAGTCTAGCTGGACAGAGCCAAACAGCTAAGTAATGGCAACAAGATTAACAGAAAGGAAGGAGTCCACATGGATCAAAGAATAACTGGAAATTCCTTAAGACTCCATGAGACACACAGATGAGGAAATGGGGCAGATGGAGACAGGAAATTACGAGTCTTTGAGAATGACATGAACCAGAGGCAAGACAGCAAAGACATAAGCAGGTGGATAAAGTTAAAAACAGAACCAATGAAAAGAGTCAACCAAAAGAGAAGAAAAACGAAATGCCAGTACCCTCTGGGTGCTTTGTCTGTGGAGAGGTTTTGAAACAGGTGGTATCCAGAGAGTCCACTCTAGCGGCTGGAAGAGAGGCCAGATGCACTGTCCCCTGACTTCCACCAAAACCATCACTTCACCCTTCTAATTAAAATCCTCCATGTGTCTTTAATTTTCTCCAGAGAAGACTGGAAGGCTAATTCAAATTCAACTTGCACACTTTCATCTAATGTAGATTACTGCACTTTCTGCTCTTCACTCTCTGTCTTCCACTCTGCGTTTACACCCCTGAACATAGGCTTTACACCCCAACCCCACCAATACAAATGCTCACAGCAGTGCTTCTCAACCTTCCTAATGCCAATGACCCTTTAGTACAGTTCCTAATAACGTGGTGACCCTCAGCCATAAAATTATGTTTATGCTATTTTATAATTGTAATATTGTTACTGTTATGAATCATAATATAAATATCTGTGTTTTCTGATGGTCTCGAGCAATCCCCGTGAAAGTGCTGTTCAACCTCCAAAGAAGTCTGGACCTACAGAACCACTGGCATAAACACACACCATCATGTAATGTACCAGTCATCCACTTAAAAACAGTATCTTACTAACTTTCTGTATTTAATAGGATTCTCTGATAAACTTGGTGGAATACTCCTATAATCTCAGCACTTAGGAGGCAGAGGTAAATGTATCTCTGAGAGTTTGAGGCTGGCCTGATCTACACAGAAAGTTATGGGCCAGCCAGAGCCAAATAGTAAGGTCCTGGATTTTCACAAAACCCTATGTACTAAGGAAAAGAGTTATTAAACAAAGTCAGTTTAATGTATATGAGCTGGCAGCATAAGCAAATCCATAAAGAAGACTAATTCATACCCCAAAGAAAGAGAGAATTCAGAAGCTCGCAGTGTGAACATTGGCTAAAAATCTGAGCCTCCCAACCACGCTGGCAGGAGTACAAAGTGAGATAACCATATTGGCAAGGAGCTTGGGAGAGTGTCTACACACAGGCATGACCTCCCTCCTCACCCTACTCAATACCCTGCACCTCTCCTCCCGTGCCATCAAGCCAAGAAGATTACAGCATATACTAACATAAAGGTAGGTAGCCCACTACAACTTAATTCAAAATAACGAAAAGAAAAGAGAAAGTAACCAAATGTCCAACAAAAAAAAAAAAACAACAGAAAATAAATTACAGTACAGCCATACAACAGTAACAGTAGTTGAACATACAGAATACTGCTCAACAATGGAAAAACAACAATAGCAACAAAAGTAATTTAAAACAGCATGGAAGTGTTTCCTTGACACACAGTGTAAAAGGCCCTGGGGCAGAGGAAAGAGTTCATAGTATATCACAGTGTATGGTCCCATTCACAGCAGGCTAAAGGAATCCATGGTTAAAGAACTTAAAAGACCCAAGTACTTCTGATGGAGATTAATGATGAGGAAGGGGCAGAGAGGACTGTACAGTAAGAGAACATCTAATGTGAAATGGGTGCAGTACAAAGTGTGTGCATTTTTCCATAATTAATCAAATTGCATGCTCATGACTTCTTAGTTTTATCCTGTGTAAATACTGCATTAAAATAAAGACTTAACCAATTGCAAAAGATATTAGCTCTAATTGGTTGACATGTGTATCACGGTTATGTGAGTCAACCACTGTGGGATTACTTCATGTGTATTCTAGGCTCAAGCAAATGAGTCAATACACTGAAGATAATAACAGACAGGTTTCCATCATTTCAGAAAGAAGTGACAGGAAAAATAGAAGGATGTGTCTGGGCTGAATTGGAAATATCAATACAAGCACGGGGTTTTTGTAAGAGTTCAAGGAGTGTGTATGTGTGTGTGTGTGTATGTATATACTACAAATCTTATTAGCATATTTGCATTATGTCCTAGTTCAGTTAGCTGAGCGCTCTATAGACAATAAGATATAGTACTGTCATGTAGTCCTTCTACATATGTTGATTTTAGCCAGTGGCTTAGCAGAATAGAGCAAGACAAACATTCCAAACAGACAGAGAAGGAAAGAAAGCGGTGTCATGGAGAAGTCACATAGCTGCTGCAGGAGATAGATGTGCCCCAAAACCTTACCAGTAAACCACAAGCCTCGTGGTAAAATATAAGATAACAAAAATGGATTCACTTAAGATGTAAGAGCTAGCTAAAAATATGCCTAAGCTATTGGCCAAATAGTATGATATATACCATGTTTCTTTAAGTGAGTCTGGATAGCACATTACCCTACCAAAAGCTAAAATTGCTAATAATCACCAAGAACACACTGATTGCAGGACAGTTTTTATTTGTCTCAGAAACAAAGCAAGTCCCCCTAGACAATGACAGAAACATATTAGACAGACATCAAAGGATATCACCTGAAGCCATTCTCATTGGCTAAATCTAGCAAAATAAATATATCAAAATATTCATAGTGAGCTAGGCGGGCAGTTCGGTGGTATAAACCAATCTACCATAAGGCCTTGTGTTTGATTCCCAACATGCAAAGACAGATAAATGATGAAAGGAGGGATGTATGGACAGACAGACAGATGATTAATAAATGGACGGACAGGCAGACAGATAATTACATGATGGATAGATAGATGGGCAGATGATAGATAGATAGATAGATAGATAGATAGATAGATAGATAGAGATAGATAGATAGAGATAGGTAGATGATACATACATATATACATATAATGAACTATGAATCACTGAACAAAGTAATCTAAAAATCAATGATGATACAAATAAACAAATAAGGAAAGAAATACCAATAAGTCAACAAGTAGCAAAGATTATGGCATGACAATAGAGACAAACAGTGGTCGAAGTTTCGTGAAGTTGAGGTACGACAGTATCTTCTCATGAATTATCCTTGCACTGTATAGGAAGGTGAACAGTAAGTCACACTAGACAAGATTGGTAGTCACCATGGAAACAAGTATTCAGTGTTAACATCACCATCACTGGAACAAACTAATACCATTTACTTCCAGATACAATGAATAAGGAGGATGTAATATCCTACTGGTGTCCCTGCCACAGCACGGAACCTGAATGTTGCCATGAAAAAACAGACAAACCTACTCTGGTGGAAATACTACAAAGTTTGTCAGGCACCCTTGTCAAAAATACAAAGAAAGGTGTAGAAAGAATTCCTGATTGAGTAGATCAGGCAGAGAGATGTGGAGATTAAATATCACATGTGATCCTGTATTCAGGATGAGGCAAAACAGAAAAAGTTATAAAGGACATACTGGAACAAGTTGTTGCAATTCAATTTGGGTTACAGATTAGACATCCGTAATAATGAAATGAATATTAATTAGACATTTGGTGTTAAATGAATTTTAACTTTCTTGAGTCAAGTAACTACACAGTGATCAGAAGAATAGATGGGTCCCTAGGAAATACACAAGCTGTATTTCAGGGATGTGATATTCTGAAACTACCTTCAAATATTAAGAATATAATGGCAAGCAATGGAGGAAAAGAGAGCAAAGAAGAGAGATGCAAGGAAAAGAAATAATTCAAAATGTAAGCAATTGGCGAGCCAATCAACTAATACAGAAGAACTCTTCAAATGACTTTATAAGGTTTCTGTACATTTAAAATAGTAACATAATAAAAGTTATCCTAAAAATCTCACAAAATGACAAAAATAGGTAAATGAGCAATTATACATCATTTAGCCAGTGCGGTAGGTAGCACATGCATCAAATCAGCACCCAGGAGGCAGAGTCTGGGGGACCTCTGTGAGTTCGAGTCCAGCAAATGATATAGAGTTAGACCATGTCAAAGGAGGTAGGGGACAAATGGTTCTAAAAAGGAAGCCTTTTCAGAAAGAAGGAGTGTAGAGCCTAATAAAGTTGCTCACTGCACCCCCTCTTGAAGAGATGAGCCATGGTGCACCCCCTCTTGAAGAGATGAGCATGGTGCACTCTTTAATAAAGAACTCTGTTTACCTGGATTCCACCCAATGCTGCCACAATAATCTGCTCAGGAAAGCTTGTTAAAATGAAACACCCATTAAAATCTTACACAAACATAGTCTAGGAAAACAGTTGGAGAACAACTTGTCTAATAAATATATTTCCTGATCATCGTTAGTGGAAGGAAGACTGTGCTAGGGAAAAATGAGAGAAGGCAAAGGAGAGACCCGCCCACAGGGATTTGGGAGCTGCGGTAACTATAAATAATGAGTGAACAATGCCACGTGGTCACCATAAGGAAGAAACTGCATGGTCTGCTGGTCGTGTAGCCAAGCCTACCAGCCAACATAGTATGCCCCTATGGTATCTGGACGCCCTTGGTACCCATGAGGGATCAGTGCAAGTTCCCTAGAGGGTGCCACAACTCCCAGATGCCTTTCCCTTATATAAAATGGCATAGAATCTTCATGTCCTCATAGGCACCCTCCTATACACTCTAAGTCATCTCTATTTCCATGAGATTTACAATCTAAATGCTAGGTGAGGTGATGTGGGAGTGATTTCTTACTAATAAAGAAACTGCCTAGACCCATTTGATAGGCCAACCCTTAGGTAGGCGGAGTAAACAGAACAGAATGCTGGGAGAAAGAAGCTGAGTCAAGGAGTCGCCATGATTCTCCCACTCCAGGCAGACGCAGGTTAAGATCATTTCTGGTAAGCCAGCTCGTGGACTACACAGATTATTAGAAATGAGCTAGTCCAGGTGCGAGAGTTAGCCGAGAAATGGCTAGATATAATGGGCCAAGCGGTGTTTAAAAGAATACAGTTTCCGTGTAATTATTTTGGGTGCCGGGGACGCAGCCCCGCAGCTCCTACTACAACAGTGAGGGGTTGTACACATTATGTAGTGAATAAGGACAAGAAGGAAGAAGAAAACCTGCACACGTAAACAAAACATTTCTCAAATACTTTCGATGTACACCTGGTTGCACTGAGAGACACAGAATGCACAAATGTCAAAGATAACTCTATTTTAAAGGAGGAATAGAGTCTATAAACCAAGTTTCGGCTTTATTCGGCCATTACATTAAACATGCTGGGCTTCCGTGGGTGTTAGATTTTCCTCTTCTGATAAACGCACAGCGGTATGTCCTGGCAGCCTTAGTAGGAGGCCAGTGAAGTCCCAGCACTGTGCTGGGCTCAGCTGATGCAAGGATGAATGAAGACACAGCTCCAGCCCTTCACAGGCCGAGAGTCTAATGAAGGAGGCAGGAAATGAACACTGTGGTGAGAACTGTAGATTCAGATATTATGTAGTAAGCTCTTGGGACATGGCTCAGTGGAAACACCCATGGGGAGCCTCTGTGAAGCCCTGGACTTGATATTTGTGTTGACTAATTCTCTGTCAATTTAACACAAACTAGCATCATCCAGAAAAAAAAAAGAGTCTTATTGAGAACATGTCTCCATTGGCCAGTAGGCAAGTTTGTTCTGCATCTTCTTGATTCATGATTAATGAGACAACCTAGTAAACTGTGGGTGGTACCACCCCTGAGCAGGTGGCTCTGGGTGCAATAAGAAAGCAGGCTGAGCAAGCCATGTGCAAGCCAGTGAGCAGTACCCCTCCATGCCCTGCATCAGCTTCTGCCTCCAGGTTCCTGCCATGGTTTCCTGTTGTGACTTCCTGGTTGATTAAGTATAAACTGTACGATGAAATAAACCTTTTCTTCCCCAGCTAGTTTTTGGTCATACTGTTTTATCAAAGCAATAGAAAAATAACTAAGACAATACCCAATAACCGTGATAATAAACTAAGTGCTGGGATTTAATGAGTGGGCATTTGAAAGAACACAAAAAGAGGCCTGATTTAGACAGAATCAGGGAAGGTTTCTCTGAAGAGATGATATTTAAGCCAAAATAAATCAATAGACATTTACAATCTTAGAAAAATATTTAAAAGGGGTTTTATTTTATTTAGTCATTTAATATTTCATTTTATTCCTAATATCACAGTAAAAAAGTAAGCAAAATTATATGCATGTATGTATATTTAGATATATGTGTGTGTGTATATGCACATGCGTTCATACATGCACATATACTCCCAATTCACTCTTAACATATTCAACACTGAGGTCACCCCAGACAACCATTCTGGAATTTTTACAAAAGTATCTCTAATCAGGAGCATCCAACATATCACCCTGAAGTAGTATACATCACAGGTGACTACAAATGCAACCCAGCGTACTTGTAGATGACCCCATTGTGTCTCTAGGTCATAAGGTTAGACGCCCCTGCTCGACTTTTCTAGGATTTCAAGTGGACAGATTAAAATAATTGGAGGCAAAACCACAAAGGCACAAACTGGCAGGGAAAAATCAAAACTGGAAGAGTGTGAGGAGCGGGGAAGCGACAGGCACTGCTTACCTGTCAGCTGGCATTGATGGATCTTGTGCTCTGTGATGTCGCTCAGTGACTCAAACACCTGGAGGCAGCTGTCACAGCTGTGCACAGCTTCGTCCTCCAACTCCTCGCTGTCTTCTGGCCTCTTCTTGCAGTCTATGGCTTCTCCATCCTCAGTCTTGTCTTCAAGTTTACAGCTGGGGTCTGAAAGACAATCAAGACTCTAAGTGTGGGTTTTAAAGACAGGTTCTTGTAAAGTAACATTTCATCTTCTTGCAACCAAAACCAGAAACACTAGTTTGCCTGGAAGCTGTGACAGAGAGCTTGGCTGCTAACTGTACTGCAGAAGGATCACACGTGTCCGTGGTTATTATCAGTCGTGCTTTTCTCCCCACGCCATGGCCCTTTTCAAACACCAGCTACTCAGAGAAAACATGCTTAAACTTCACTTTGGCCTTTTTTTTTTTTTTGGTTTTAGGGTTTCTCTGTAGCTTTGGTGCCTGTCCTGGAACTAGCTCTTGTAGACCAGGCTGGCCTCGAACCCCCAGAGATCCGCCTGCCTCTACCTCCCGAGTGCTGGGATTAAAGGCGTGCGCCACCACCACCCGGCTCACTTTGTCTTTTTATAACCACCGTTTAGGAGTTTTTCATTAAAAGAGAAAAATAAATCACTTTTAAAATAAACAGTCTTCATTGCAAAGGGAAAAGAAAAGTACTTCCAAGAACGAGCCCCTTTCTGCTAAATATATTCTTTCAAGGAAATTACCAGATCATACAAAAGCCTAGAATCATTTAAGCTAATTACCATAGGCAAGAAATTGACCTTTGCTTACAAAGTGGTCAAAACGCACAGTTACTCCATTATCTGTGATGCAGCGATAGCAAAGCAAGCCCTCCCTCCCAGCCAAGCATCCTTCCAGGCACAAATGCAAGCCAAACAGCTTGCTCTGCCTTTGAATTTCCAAATTATAGAGGATAATATGAACAAGAATTATAATTACAATTACTCATCACTAAGACAGCGTTATCAGTGTGGCTATGTGTTGTACAAACTAAAACAGTCCTATCTGTGCCCTAGAGTACCACGCAGATACTGCGTTTCCTAGGAGTTCCATGTAGAGATTATGCATGTTATCGTCACTTGATTCACTACAGAGAACTACCTAGTTCAGTCACCAAACCCATCACACACACAAACACACACATACATATGTATATATGTATGTAAGGCAAAGAAGACAAGTACTTCCCTAAACTCCTAATGCCTTTGCTTTTCTCTGTAGAAATGGAAAAGGGAGTGGTGTGAAAAAAGAAAAGGGGAGGGAGGCAGGCAAGGAGGGAGGAACAGGAACTATGCAGAATAAATTAGGACCATATCATCAATGGCTTAATTTGGGTGGGTATTCATTTCTAATAATAGAAAAGTCCTCCACAAGCAGGTATAAACTGTATTCCCAATCAAATCCAGATTTTTCTTTTCTTTTCTTTTTTTTTTTTTTTTTGATAAAAAGTCTCAGATGGCCAAGGCTGTCCTTAAATTCACTATGTAGCTGAGAATACCCGTGGACTTCCAATCTTTCTGCCTCCACCTCCCCAGTGCTAGGAGAAGAGGCAGGTAGCACCAAACCTGCTTTGTGTAGTGCTGGAAATGGAACCTATGGCTTCGTACAACCTAGGCAAGCATACCATCAACTAAGCTACGTCCCCAGTCCAGAGTTTCTATTTTCTTTGAGACCTTGTCTAATCAATGAAAATTACAAATGGGCTGTTTCAAAGTACCTAAGATAATGTATACTACATAATCTAAAGCCACATATTCAATGACTATCATATTCATTTTAATAAATAGACTACATTGGATTATATAAACATGAGACATTTAATATCATTGAATATTATAAATGCTACAACCAAGAACCAACAAGACCCAACATTTGCCAAATCTTTCTCAGAAAGTCCATAGAGGGTGGCACTTTGCCCTCCTAGATGGGAGGGGCCGCTGGTTAACCCGAAGGTTGCCTGCTTCCGAGAACCTACAGCATGCCCTTCTCTGTCTGTTCAAAGATTCCTTTGAATTAGAAATAAACTTAACTTTATCAGCACCTTCAAATTATTTAGACAAACCAAAACTGACTTCTTTTCCAATGTACAGAGTAACCTCACCGGGTCATGGGAAAAGGCAGGAGCTCATCCCAAACAGCAAGTGATTTTGAGTCTGTCTGTTTAAAACCAGCTCTGTATTTAAGGAATTGGTAATTCGGGTTGATTTGCCATCTGGAAAATTATTACCTCAAGGCCCTCCATACAACCATCTCAACAGTCTGGGTGTTTCACTGGTCCTCTGGGGCGGGGTGTGACAAGATCCTTTGTGGGTCTTGCTCTCTAGCGAGCCCAACACCATTTCCAGGTGAGTGCTTAGCAAATGCTATTTAGTGGAAAGAGAATGCCTTAAAGGGGAACAGGTCCTTTCCTGGTACTTTTTCTACAAAACAGGAACAGATCAGTTGCCTCCAAATGTAAAAAGCATCCACATACGCTTACACTCTCGAAGACTGACATGTTATGACCTGCCACATCGGCGTTTCCTGCCTTCAAATGTTCCGTCTGGAGTTACAGACTCAACGCTTTGGTAATGGTCCAAAGATCTCCCACAGATGAAGCCAAGTAGGAATAGACTGCTAACCCAGAGGGCAATTCAGAAAAAAAAAATAACTGTCCCATTTGGGCAAATGACCCCGCACCAGCAAATGCTTGCTGGGGGCAGGATGTACAAGCTGAATAGTCTTCCTTCTTTAGCCTGAGTTTTCAGTTTCTGACAAACCTGACTGCACTCCAGAAAATGTGGGTGCTGGCTGAACTTTAATGTATTTAGATGCCATGCATTAGGCTTACAGACCTATTTGTTTATAAATATGGAGACTGAATATTTTAATATGCACAGAGAAAAAAAAGGGTAAAAAGTCACCTGATATGGGATTTCCCCTCTGAATACTTTGAATATCATTGGTTAATAAAGAAACTGCCTTGGCCTATTGATATGGCAGCATAGAACAAGGCAGGGGAAACTAAACTGAATGCTGGGAGAAAGAAGGTGGAGTCAAGTGATAAGCCATGTAGTCCCTCCAGAGACAGACACTAGAGACAGATCCTAGATGGAATTTTATCCGGTAAGCCACAGCCATGTGGCGATACACAGATTAATAGAAATGGGTTAAATTAATAGGTAAGAGTTAGCCAATAAGAGACTAGAGCTACTAGGCCAAGCAGTGATTTAATTAGTACAGTTTCTGTGTGGTTATTCTGGGAGTCTGGGCAGCCAGGAACCAACAAGCAGCCTCCCTCCAACAGTCAGTCACCTTCCTCACTATTCAGCAATCTGAGTATTTTATACAAATCAAATATCAAAGATACCAAACGAATATTAATGGACAGGGCTTCTGCTCTCCACATGAAAGAGGAGCCCAGCCTGTGCTTCCACCACCCTTGCTGATTACGAGAGGGAGGGTCATTTTAAGACTAATAAAAATGTTTTGCCTGCACTTCTGGGTTTACAGATAAGAGCCTTCAGGGACTAAAGTCAGTCAAGCTTATTCACTTCTGCTGCAACTTTAGGATTCATGCTCCAGCCAACTGGCGGATTTGTTTTTAGGTCAACACTTAAGTGGGACCCTCTGGGAGGCGGGTTCGATTATAGCCTATGAGGCCTCCATGTGGGGAGCACCAGATTCTCAGTCTCCTTCCTTGTGAGACATTCTTCCCCAGCCTCCACTGGCTCGCTCGCTCGAGGAATTCTTTCTTGGCCATTCAAAAACTGTGTTTATTTGTGTGAGGGGTTTCTGTTCCTGATGCCAGGGGGTGCAGGCGGCATCTAGAAAGTGCCTGCACTGTCAACCACTTTCTTTCCCACAGGTGGCTACACTTCAATAATTGCACATGGCCTCAGTGATGGAGTTTTTATAAAGTCCTTTGAGATCCAATCATAAAAAATAATTGTATTACTCTGCTAGTCACTCAAACCCTGACTTCAGCCTAAGGGTTATAAACGGGAGACCCAAGCCTGCAAGTGTCGCCCTGCCCCCAGCACTACTGCCTGAGGGACATTCATTCTTCCAACCACACTGTTGCCTATAAACCGCCACACAGGGCAGGATGTTAAAATAGCCCCCCTCAAGTCCCCAAAGCGAGACTGCAAAGCACGCTGTACCTCAGGAACCTCTTCCTCCAGCTGCCCCAAATGATGCTGCTCCAACATGTGGCATCCATCACAAAAGGTCTTACTTGCTGACCCAACTTTCCAGCTCATCCTTCCAAAGGGGGGCTGTGGGAGCCTGGATTTATAGTGTTCTGATCTGAACTAAAGGTTGGCTTTTGGAATAGAGGCACAGTTGTTATTCCTACAATAAATGGCAGCATTCTGTTTCCAGTTTTCTTAACATTACCTACAAATGAGGATCTGAGAGAGGCCTGATTTTCCTCTCATTATGGTCTCTGGCAGGTAGTTCTTTCCTTCCTCCTCTTCTCAAGGACTGTTATTGCTTTAACTTGGTTTAATAAAATTACAACTTTGGGAAAATGAAAAATTGCCCTGGCTTGAAAGTGTTGGGGGCAATAAAGGCAAGGACTTCAATTAATTTCAAGTGTGGGATCAGTTTAAGGCCAAGCAGCAGAAATTCTATTCTGTCCATGTAAAAATGAGGTTTCACCACATATACTTTTTTATAACCTATATAAAAGTCAAGTAAAAGTAATGAATACCTAAAAGCCATCTCAGTGGAATGGCAGGGACTATCTAAATGCTTGAAACTCGTCTTACATATTTCCCCTCTTTGCAGCAAGGATGCCATGCCTGATCAAAGTTAAAATGTCAAACTACTAAGAAAACAGTCCAAGTTCTGAGCCATTCTGCTGCCTGGAAATGGACCTCCTTCCAAGCCACTTTTGCATGGAAAAGCACCAGCAAAAGAAAGAAAAATGAAGAGACCATGTGGTTATAATTATTACCAGGCAAGGAATATTTCTGCAGCTCAGTGATGAAGTAAAACTCTGTCGCTCTCGTCTCCCAATAGTGTCCATCGCAAAACAACTGCCTCATTAAATCTCTGCAGTAAGATTAATATGCCGTAGCTGCACTACATTTATAACTTGCTACTCTATAAAAAGCACATTTAATGGTAAGAGCCAGAGCTGGGACACAAAGTATTACTATAAAAACTTCTGGCAGCGGAAAAAGAGCACAGGCCTTGGTCCGTCGTTGCAGGAGATATAAATGAGGCTTTCCCTGGTTAATTCCATAAAGTCCTACCTTAAAAACCAGACTCGGCTTTTATGAGGGTGGCAGAAACACAAGATTCTAGTGATGCCATAAATATGAATGCAGGAAGGGTACTTAGTGTCGGAGGCTGTGAGCCATGAATGAACCCAAAAAGTTGCACGCGTACACAGGCGTGCAGACTTCAACCTGGACCACCTCCTACCAGTTTGTTCTCTCGGGCACAGCCAGCTTCTCACCCAATGGAAACATGGTGTGAACTGTTCAGTCTTAACCAACACAGTACCAACTCAAAAAAAAAAAAATGCATACGGGTTAATTTTTTAACTCTAGATTTCATTGTCATGACCACAACCATGGGGAACTTAATCATTTAAAGCTATAAAAACTAAATATTCAGGCTGGATAAATGGCTCAGAAGGGTAAGAGCACTGAGTGCTCTTCTAGAGGTCCTAAGTTTGATTCCCAGCCCACATGGTGACTCAAAACCATCTATAATGAGATCTGGTGCCCTCTTCTGGCACGTAGGCAAAACACTGTATACATAATAAATAAATAAATCTTTTTTTAAAAAAAAAAACCTAAACATTCAAAAATGTGGTTCCAATATTACAGAATAGTAGGACGATAAAGATGTAAAGGTTTGCTCTATTACTCATTATCCAAGGATGAGTCAGTTAAGATACCTCAGTAAGATATGCCAGGCCCTGGACACCAAATCTGATGACCTGCATTTGGTCCCTGGAACCCATATGATGGATGCAATCTGTAACACACAGGATTCCAAGCACACACACACACACGCACACATGCACACACACACACATGCACACACACAACACACCCACTAAATATACAATGTAATATAATTTTTAATGAAAAATGAAAGTAAGGATACCTTCGACAAACACTTGGCATTAAAACCCATGTCTTACTTGCAGGAGCACTGTGGTAATTAAGTAAACTAAAAATTCATATAAACACATTTCACACCCATATCTTCCATAGAGCACTACAAAACATGACCCAAAACCTCAGGTTAACAACCATTTTGTGCCAAGTGATAATTAATGATCTAATCTTAAGATCATATGTGGGTGGGAGAGATGGATAAAGCCCTTGTGCAGAAAGCAAGAGGATCTGAGTTCGAATCCCCAGAACTCACTAAAGAGTCAGGTGCAACTGCAAGAGACTGTAACACTAGTGCACTTCCACGCAGATACTGAAGAGAGATGCTTCTGTATCCGCTAGATACAGAAGTGGAGAAATCTCAGAAACCCTTTGGGCTAGCTAGCCTGGGGTGGCAACAGAAATACAGCCAGGATGTGCTGCTCCAAACAAGGTAGATAAGGACGGATACTTGAGGTTGCCCTTAACCTCCATACAATGTACATGAGCCTGGGACAAACACACCTTCATTTATACACAGGGTCACAGAAGTGCATGGACACACATTGTATACACACACAGAAATAAATAAATACATAAATGAAGTCGTCTATGTTGCTGACATATTTAGGATCCGGAGAAGAAAAGCAGGGACTATCTGTTTACAAGGAACCATATCGGGAAGTACCCTTCCCACACAGTCTTCAAACCATGCTCTAAGCTTTCATTACTTTCCCCCTGAACAGAAGGGGGGGCCATCTGTAGGCTCTGATGAGGGGTTAACAAGAAGCAGAAAACCTTCCCAGTGGTCAAGAACTAAAAGGCAGGGTCACTGCTCTGAGATTTCTGGGCTCTAGATATGCATTCTAACCTGAAATCCCCAAAGATACGAACAGCTCTGAGGCAAATGAGTTGAGCCCTGTTACACAAAGGCAAGGAAGCCTTAATGAAGGCATACAGCACACCAGACTGGGCAGCCAGCCGTTAGCCACACACTTATCTGCTGGCAGCTGCCAAGTCAAGGTAAACAAGCAAACAAAACAAAACAAAAACAGAAGTAATCAGAGGGGAGACTAGACTCAAGGATCCCGGAGCTGTGGCCTCTGCTTGGAGAAGACAAAGAGATCCCGCGTACATCATGGTTAATTACCAGAGGGTCCGTGGACAGCGCATGTGCTCAAGGTCCAGACTAGGTCCAGACTCCGCTCTTGGGGCTGGGATAGTTCTCTGGTCAAAAGCATGGACTGCTCTGACAGAGAACCAGAGCTTAGTTCCTAGCACACACGGTGGGCGGCTAACAACCACCTGTGACCCCTAGGGGACCTGACACCCTCTTCTGACCTCCTCAGACACCTGTACTCACACACACATGCCAAATACAGACTCACACACATACACGCTTTGCAAAATAAAATAGATTGGTAAATATTATATTTCTCTCTTCAGTCTGGATACGTGGTGCACATCTTTAATCTCAGAACTGAAGAGTCAACAGTTGGAGGGTTGCAAGTTGGTGATCAGCCTGGGCTACATAGCAAGATCCTGTCTTAAAAAAATAATCCTCTTTTCTTAAATGTTAACTTTCTACCTACTTTATTCTCTGAAAGTTATGAATTATGAAGCTGTTTTTTAAAGGGAGGGAGAAAACCACTTTCACACTTGCATTTACATGTTCCTTTTGTCTACAAAAAAACCAAAACAAAGAAAACAAAAACAAACCAAAAAAAAACCTTTAGGGTGGAAAAGATTGCTTCTGCATCACAACAAATCGCTGCTGGTATTTGGAACTTCTGCGGTTTTGCTCGACTGTTCTCAGGTCTCTCGGGCTCCCCGAAGAGCACAGAGGAGCACCACAGAAGCACCCCTATCAAGAAGAATGGGCCAGACATGAGTTCATCTACTCACAACGGTGCTCCTTCTCCTTGTACAGGATGCGAGCAGGAGGAATTGAGCCCTGGAAGAAGTTAAAAATCAGGCCTGCATGCACAGCGTGGAAACGACCTGAAAGCTCCAATTCCAATCAGAAAACCTAATCCAAACTCCCTACCTCCATTCTGTTGTTTTAATCATTTAATCAAAGGACCTATTGGAGATAAGCTATTTCAGTGATCCAACATTCAAATAAGAGAACCCGCATGGCCGCTCACAACTGTCTGCAACTCCAGTTTCAGGGCATCTGACATATCACACAGACATGCATGCAGGCACAACACCGATGTGCATAAAATAAAAACAAATTATTAAAGAGAGAGAGAGGTTACAAGTGTCGCCCTAGTTCAAGTCATCTATTTCAGGATGAGTCACGACGCCTGCCTTGTCTCATCTTCAGCAAGCAAACATTTCCTGGGTACCTTGGTTAAGACCCGGGGAGTTCAAAACCTAAGCTGAAGTTGTTCCTGCGCCCAGAGAGCTTATGATCTACCACCATTTGCAAAGTGTTGGTCAGGAGCAGTTTCAGAGGTTTGGTAATGACTGCTTCAGCACTGAGAGTGGCTGGGGCAGACTGGGGTCACGTGAAGCTACAAAAGTCTCCTAGGACCTTGGGCCCTCTGGTCCATTTACCCAAGTTTGCCATCCAAAACATTTCCCCTGTATCATGGCATGATGAACATAGCAAACTCACCCTGGGAGAGAAAAAAAATCAAACTCAGTGAGGTCAAAAGGAGGGCAATATGCAGCTAAGTAGGGACGAGCGCATCTTATCCAGCACAGAGCGGCTTCTTAAGGGGCAGTAACCAAGAACACAAGTAGAACCCAGCTTCCCAAACCAAGAACGCAGATGTCAAAAGCGCATGCTACCTTCAAGAAAACCAAGACTCTCTGCACTAGTCCAACAAGGGCACTGTTGATCACAGGGGAGGGAAGAGTGACTGGAAATGAGACTACAGACATCATGAGTTTTGTGTGCTAACCTCAGCGCCAGAAGCAAGTGGGGGGATTTCTAAGCAGGGGTATGACAGATCCCTTCTAGAAAGATGCTGCAGTAGTCACAGAGAGGATTCGCTACCAAACCAGGAAATAGGGACCTCTGTGACTGCTACAACATAAACAAGGGAAGAGGGAGAGAGTACAAACAAGGCCAGAGCAGAAAGGAAACAGGAGCTAGACGGCTGGTGGGGAATGATGGGGCACAGGCATGGGCAGTTAAGGACTTGCAAGTCAGTCATAGGAGCCAATCCTAGAGAGCAGGCAGAACCAGGCTAAGGACTCGCTCTACTCAACTGGCTTCACAGGCCCAGATTTTTACTCTGAAACCATCTTCCCATATGCCTAAATGACAGCAAATAAACACCAAAGCCACCGAGCCAGCAGTCAGACCAGGTAACTTCTAATCCGAGTACAAGGTATTTTAGGATCTCAGAAATCTTTAGTGAAACTTGTCTTATTTTTTCCATTTTATTTCAAACATGCATAAGGGCAAAGAAAAGAAATGCAAAATTTAATTGAAAACAAAAATGGATATTGAATCTAATAGTTCCTTTATTCTGTTTTTTAATATCATTAAATGTTCGTTTAAATAAATAACATGATTCTATAAGCAGTTCACGATCCTTCCCAACAATATAAATCCATACATAGGGGCTGGTGATGGAGCTCAGTTGGTCAGGTTCTCGCCCGTCCTGCAGGAAACCCCAAGAGCTCCAGAACAGCATTAACGGGGCTGGGTGGCATCCGACACGTAGGAGCTTGGAGGCAAAATAATCGCGACTTCAAGGTCATCCCTGCCTACAGGAAGAGTTAGAAGCCAACCTATGACACAGGAGAAGACCTTGTCTGAAGAAAATGAAGCAAACTGAAAATAAAAACTCTATACAAAAGGCACATCAACAAGCCAATATGGTGTGACCCAGACAGACCCTCATCTCAGGATGCTAGAACAGGGCTAGCCTTTGAACTTTCAAGAACCTTCTATAAGGAAATCATACTAACATTCCCTGAAAAAATAAAATGCCAAATAACTATATTAAATGTTCTTTACAGGCATGCACAGACCCTTATATAAGGAAATACAAGAATCCACCAAGAATGATGGCGTGTATGTAATCAAGTCAGAAGACAAAGATGGTGCAGAAGCTCAGACCCACATGGCCAAACAAGGAAAAGAAGCAATCACCCTGCCCAGCTGGTTTTCGAAACGAAGATTATACAGTTTTTAAAAAATACTTCTTTTCTTGCTCTGATATTACTCTGTCTTGGGGTATTTTTCTGTCCTTTTTGTTGTTAGTAGTGAGCTGATGTTGTAGTTTGTTTGGGGGTGTTTTATATTTGGTTTGCTTTGGAGATACTTGGTTTCTGTTTTTGTGTGACCCTTCTTTTCACCGGACTGCTCTGCTGCCCGTCAGATGTCTTCCCATTCAGCCTGAGACATCAGACTTTTATGAAAGTCAAACAGTGAGCAGACTACATTCCATGCTCCTTCCATTTCACAGAAAGGAAACAGGACACAGAGACGGTCTCAACAGTCGGCTATTCTAGCAGCGCTGCCTCTAGAGCAGAGGTTTCAACAGCTCAGACTCTAGTGTGGCGGGGAATAAAGTGACTCCAAGGTGTGTGTGCGTGTGTGTGTGTGTGTGTGTGTGTGCGCGCGCACGCGTGCGTACGCGCGTGAGCGCGCTCTTTAGCATGCAGTGGGTAGGTCCGGAGTCTAAGAAATGTGTCTGAAAACAGCCACAAGCATAAATGACCTCTGTTATAAACTGCAATCTAAACATAAGAATTTGGGGGTGAGAATGAAGTTGTTCCCACTTCATCACAGAACATCAGCTACAGGGCTGTTGCTACAAGCAGCCAAGGAGAACTGGGGCAAAACGTCTCAAGTGGGTATATGGATGGTACCTTCTGATGATTCTACCAATGGTTTCTATTTCTTGGTCATTGCAGAATGTCAGTCAAATAGTCATAATATTTCGAACAAGATGCTTACGCTATATCCATGATTACTGAAACACTGTCTTAAGAGAGAGGTATTTAAACAAGCAGCACTGGCCTCTGCACACAGAAGTGCTTGCACAGGAGAGTTGTCCTTTCCTTCCCATGGTGAGAAGAGGGAAGGCTCCAAATTCATTAACAAAAATCAACACAATACTACCGCTTGGTTCTCTTTATTCATAACTTTGTGTTACTCCTTTGTTTTGTTTCAGAACTTTGAATGTTCCTCTTCTAAACTGCAATGCTCTATCTGAAAGGCAGAGACAAAGGAATTTGTGTGGAAATTGTCAATACAACATTTCCGACATTCAGTATTCTGTTAACCAGACTCATTCCAACCTGGAACACGAAGTCTTTGGTTTTCCTTTTCCTTTCAGCACAGCTCTCTAATAAACTGGGTCCAAAGTGGAAAGCAAAGTGGTGGGCAGGTGGTTGCATTGCTAAGACGCTCACTGTCCAAGTAGCATAGGACCTGACTCCGGTGCCCAGAACCAGGCCAGGAATGATGGCACCACTGTAATCCTGTGTAAACACAGGGAAGGCTGGCCAGTCAGCACAGCCTAGTGAGCCATCTCCAGGCCAGTGAGAAACACTGTCCCAAAAAGAAGGTGGCCATGTTTTTAGAGACAATACCCAAGGTTGTCTTCTGTCCTCACAGGTATGAGAAAGACATGAGAACTCACGCAAGCGTGAGCGCTTGCGCATACACACATGCATAAAATTAATAATGCAGAAAGTGACTCTAAGACAAACAGAAAAAGTTATTTTTCCTTTTCACCCTTATAGACAGGTAGCAGCTCAGCATTTGTGAGTGACATGTTTAGGGAAATGAGAGAAATCTAAACAAATGTTCTGATAACACAGCAACAAGAAAAGAAGAAAATTCCTATAAAATAAGGTTGTATATGTTAGCCATAGAAGACTGGAGCACAGCCCAAGCTTGTAGTTTGTGGGTTACAAGCTATTGCCAGCGATAAAACTGATGTTTAATTGGGAAAAAATTAAGCCATTTTGTCTTCTTCTAGTTGGATTAATAAATATAAAAAAAGCAAAAGCAACCAACCCAGAATGTCTAAGTTTTCTTTAGCCTGATACAAAATAAGAAAAGTCACATGATAAAAAATAAACTACAAAAATAGATGATTATTGATCTGGTATCATTTCTGTGGCACCTTCCTGGAGGAACTGGAAACAAAGGAAATTAAACAGTATCATTTAAACTTTTTAGCTTCACTTCTGATTTTCTAGAACACAAAATAATCCCTTGAATTTACAAATTGTATTTTTCTTTAGTTTTAATGCAATTTCTCTTCCGCCAAAAGGACCTTGAAAATGCAGTTTTTTCCTACAGAACTGGAAATCTTACCAAATGTACATTCAATCTGCATGTATCTGCAGAGCAGTAATAAAGACACTGGGTCAATTTGCATAATCAATACACAATTTACAGAGCTGCCCAGACAGAACCGAAAGCGAGTGTGGACGCCATTATCTTAGCCACTGTCAATTAATAGTTGTTTGTGAAACATGGTCCCATTCGCACTGTCTCAGCCTTGACTCGGCAGGAGGCTGTGCTTACATATTAAATATTTTTACAGTATCTATGCCATGTAAATGCATTTCAACCAGGGTTTGGTAGCACATGGGAAATGGGATCAGGAATCCCAGGCCAGCCTGGGCTATGTAGTGTATTTGAAACAAGCCCCACCTCCATGAAACCCCATTTCAAAAAAGGAAATATGGGGCTGAACAGGTAAGGACAGGTATACAGAAGACTCATTTGGTTCCCAGCACCCAGGTTGGGTAGCTTACCACCACCTGCAATGCCAGCTCTGCGGATCAGAAAATGGTAGCCTCCACAGGCCCCCACATTCAGCCACAGATACACACTAACTGATAATAAAATCTTTTTAAATAAAATAATGAGATCAAATAATTTTTAATCAGATAATCTCTAAATATGCACAAAATCAACATGATCAGTTACATGGAGGTAAAAATTGCTGATAAATATCCATATATAGTCATCTATTCTCCACATAACAGAATCTGTGCATATGTGTTTAGAAATAGTTTTCAGTAAATACACACAGAAGTTCTTTCAGAAGATAACCAGAAAGCCCAGGGCTAACTCGTTCCTCTTTCCTTCACTCCCTCCTTTCTGTTTTCTTTCTGTATTTCTATCTGTCTTTTCATTTTGCTAGCATTTTACTAACATTTTTATACATGTGTGTTGTGACTTTCCCATCTTATTTTCTGGGGTGTCGTAGGTGTGCTGCTGCTGCTGTCTGCCTGTGTTCATTGCCGTGCCAGGAAATCGAGCCTGGAGTCTCTTCTTGCTAAGCACCCTGTCACTGAGCTGCACTCGGCTGTCCTTTAGGCTGTCATTTACCTATCGTCTTAAGGGAGCAATAAGGACATGGCCCAGCCACCCCTGGTTTGTACCTGCAAATCAAGCTGGGTCTCCACCCCAGCGAACTGGCTGACCTTCATGGGAAATCATCAAGAGTGGGACTCCAAGGGGCTAGACAAGAGGCTACGAGCTTGCGCCATTCTTGCAGAGGACTTGGGCAGTTCACCACTGTCAGGAACTCCAGCTCCAGGGGGTTTGATGGTCTTTTCTAGCCTCAGTCAGCACCTACACTCTTGTGCACATGCCTACACACCACACAAACACACTACACACATCACACACATACACACAGCACACACACACATTACATACACATAACAACACACACAAACCACTCGCAATAAACATACCCCACATACACACACACATATACACACCCCACAATTAACATATACACATACCACACACTTACACACATGACACATACACACACCCCACACATACATACACACACGACACATACACACACAACACAAACAATACACACACATATTTCACACATACATGTACACACACCACACACTCACCACATACACACAACACACACACAAAACATATTCATACACACCACACACACATACATTACACACACACCACACACAAACCACCCACAACACACACATATACACACGCCACACATACATATACACACAGCATACATACACACACCACACACATATACACACACATACCCACACAACACACAATCACACCACACACACGCATGCACTGTTCAGCTCCTCGGCCTCTGGGTGATGATGGGGACAGTACTCCCCACCTCCATGGTCACTCAGAATTTTCTCAGAAGCCTTTAGTGACGCAACTAGGGGTCTGTCAGGTTCCCTTCCAAGACTTCTCCCAGGTGGCGATGACTCATACCACATCACACTGCTTTCTTGAGAAGTTACATTCCTTTGGAACAGGGGCACTTGGGGGTGGAGGATACGGAACAGCTCTAAACACTCAAATGAAGAGGTGACAATAGAGGGACAGACCTCAGGCCTGCTGCAGAGATCCACCTCTTGGATTTGCTGCTGACTGGGTCTGGCTCATTGAGACGACAAGCGTATTTTCTAATGAGGACACTTACTTTATGCAGCTTCAGCCTTGGGAGATTGATGTGCCCAGTCCTTGAATCCCCCTTTTCTCTCCTATGACAAGGACACAATGATACCAGACCAAAGGTTCACTTAAGGTCAATGTCTCCAGATACAAACAGGTGCTCAGTGCCCACCCGCAAAGTATTATCCAGTATATGATGAGCACAGGCTCTTCCAGCTCAGTGGTCACCTCCTACTGTGGACAACGGCTACGAAAACCCAAAACAAATGTTCAGTTTCTCTCATACTTTCTCCAGAAGGGAAAATATTTCCTTCTCTACTCAAGGAGGCTAGCTGGCACAAAAGTGTGTCACCTCATCCCTGAAGGATTGTACAAGAGAAAGAAACCTAAAGAAGAAAACGAAACAAACAAAAACAACCCAAAGCATCACAGGACGCTTCCTCGGGAGGAATCATCCAGAAAGCACGGTAATGGCCAGCTGGAGAGTCGCCAGGGCCCAGCCACCTGCGAAGCAGCTCATGTTGGTTTCCTGGGTCAGCTAGCCTAGGGTCATGCCTACCATTTTGCTAGCAGGAAAATTGAGGCTTAGCAAATTTCGGTGAGTGGGATTTGATCGTGAGTTCTAAGTGTGCAGTCCCTTATGTCCCTCACTGTGACATGTTGACTTGGCACACAGGATGAAGTTGAGGCACAGACAAGATAAAAAAAAAAGAAAAGTATACAAGAAAATGATATTCATATGGCTGCAGCAGTGCAGGAATCTAGAGAGATGGCTAGAGAAATGGCTCAGCAGGTAAGAGCACGTTTTGCTCTTGCAGAGGACCCAAGTTCCCTTCTCACACAGTGGCTCACAACCATCCTAAACTCTAGTTCAGGGCACGCAACACCTCCAACAACACCAGGGACATATGTGGCTCACATCTATACAAGAAGGACGAAGAGAACAACAACACAGAGGGGCAGACAGTGGCCTCACACGCCTGTAATTACAACACTTGGGAAGTAGGGACAGGAATCGGGGGTTCAAGTCAATCCTTACTTACTTAGTGACCAAGGGTAACCAGCCTGGACTACATGAGACCCTTTCTCACAAAAGAAGAGAGGGGGTCAGAAGAGGAGTGGGAGAAAGAGGAAAGGGAAGAGGCAGCAGCAGAAGTGAAGGAAGAAAGAAAAGGATCTGCAGGAATGGGACATCACAACTCCTTCAACCAGAGTGTGAAGGAACTTGGAAGGAAATTCCTAGAATTACAAATCAAGACCGAGATCATTCCTTCCTGATCGGTCACCGAATCACAGAACTGCTTAGGACATAATATCTCAACTCTGGATCTTGAGGTTGGTGGGATGGGTCCCAGAGGGTCCTCACCTCCCTGCCCCCAAGTCCCACTGTCAGTGTTCTCCCTCACCCTGCGGTGCCTTCCCTGCACAGCAGTGTTCCTGGTCTCATTCCTAATGAGACACCCAGCCACACTATAGCTGACCTCTCACTAAAGCACTTTCTAGAATATAAAATGATGGCACAGTGCAATGTCCGCTGTCACTTACTGTCACTGGAGGGTGTTCCACTCATTAAAAGTGGTCCCCCAATCCTCTTGGCTCACCCCACTCTGATTTCTATTCTTTCTCTCACTGCATTTAGCATTAAGGTTGACAAAAGAAAGATAAATGGATACTTGAAAGTCATCTGATTGGAGATATTAAGGTGTTAGAGTTTGTACAGAAGTCAACGTTAGCACAGTTATTTAATACACAGAGAAAGGGAAGCCAGTGCCCACCAAAGAACAATCCTAGACAAAGTCCAAGGTCAGTCAGCGGCCACTCACAGGCTTGCTCACGGAACACCAAAGGAACAGCCAGTGTCACAAGTCACTACTCCTCTGTCAGTGTGGACCTGGAGGTGAATCTCATGAACTAAACAGATAAGAGGGCTGGTCACTCAGCAGACATGGAAAATAAGGAGGGTGTTATAAAGCAAACAGAAAAGGGAGAACAGCTTATGAGAAAGAAAATTGCATACAACATGCCACAAAAGATTTCAAACAAAAGAGGCAGAGGCTAGACAGTCAGACGGAATGGCTAGCAGTCCAAATCATCCCACAAGCTCCAGTCTACACAGAGGTAAATTATAACCCTAGCCCCTCTCTGAAGAACAACTAGACTCCCTTTGAAAATTAGGATTGGTCCTGGCCCGAAGGATAGTGATGGTGGGAAGCTCCATGATATTCCTCTCATTTGATGTTCCCATTATCTGTCCACAGAAATTCCCACAGGCATTGGAATTCAGAATTCCCTCTATGCCGCAGCACAAAAATGGGATTTAGACTCCACTGCCACACTAGCTGGTGCCAAGATGCTAGCCTCGGTAGACTGAGGGACTTGTGAGTCCCGACACCCGCACCTCTGAACATGGTCAGGAGAGTCTTGAAGCCAAGTTTAATCTCTGGACCGGAAAGGCAGAGTAGGAGGACAGTCTCAAGGCTAGCCTGGCCCAGCCCATTAGGGGGCCTGTTTGCCTCGGGCTAATGTTTACATGTTTACATATAAATCTGGGGAGCGTGAGCCCCGATATAAATCTGGGGAGCGTGAGCCCCGCCGGTCTCTTTTTTGGTATCTCCTGCTCTTCCCTGGATCTCTGGTGTTGTGAGTTATTCCTTCATTAATATGTGTTGTTTCATATTAAGCTAGCCTGGTTATTACGCCGACTACACTGGCCTGTAGTCAGAGAGACTCTAAGAGAGGGCTGGAGGGATGAGAGGGACAAAGACTATTCCTGAGCATTAAAATTTAGACCAGGGATTCTAGTTGAGTGCTTGACCATCACTTTTCTCTGCCATCTTGCAAATGTCTGTTGAGCCTCTATTTCATTTCTAGAAGTAACGTTTGAGCAGAGGAGCAAGTGGGATGGGGCATAGGGTAGAGAAAACCCTGAAGTCACTACAATGGAGGACACAGAACTGAAATAGGGATTAGGGAAAAACAAAATAAATACCTATCCATCTTACAAAGGAAAAGTACCAGCAAATGGAAAAAAAAAAAGCTAGAGCTTCTACACAGCAAAAGAAAAACATGTAGGAGAAACATGTTTAACAAACAAGTCCAAGGACAAATTTTCTTAATGATAAAAGGGGCCTTTTCAAACTGAAGGATGAAAGAACCCAGAAAATGGCAACTGCCAGCAAAATAAATATGGAAGATGGTCAAGTCACCTCCTAACTACAGCAGTTCTAATTAAAGCATCGTGAAAGACCAACTTGTCCCCAAGTCCTGTTAGTACAAAGGACTGAATCGCAGCCACTCTGTGGCTGATAACAGCAAGCACTGGTCTTGGCCCTGAAACATCTAAATCTATACATTCCCTGTGACTAGTCCTTCAATCTTCAAGAACATACTGTGTGTCATATAACCACGCATGGCAGCAAGAAGGCATGGAGCTCACTGAAGCGTTACTCGGTAACTGAGTAAAGACATCCTATGATCAGGAAAGTGGAAGGAGCTACATGCACAACAATCCATCACACAGCAGAGCAGTTGAAGAATACAGCAGATGATGCAGGGCCATTGCTAGACATGTGCTGCTATGGAGACGGTTTGTCCTCACTGGTCCATGGGCTTGAAGCTTGACCACAGATATGGCTCACCCATAAGAGGCTGGATACCATTAAGGAAAAGTAGTGATGTCAGTCTCCCAGGGTAGATTACTCACAAGAGTAGCTTGTCATGCAGTGATACCACCCCATTCTTGGCTTCTGCCTGTTGCCAGTTCCTTCTTTATTTCTCCACCATGCCATAATGTAGCACAAGGCAGGATACAGTCACTATCCTGGACTCTCTGTGGGCTGAAGAAGCTTGTGTGCTTCATGAGCTCCCAAGCCTTTGGTATCTTGTTACAGTAATACTAAGTGAACTCATGAACACATTTAGAGCTCCTGTGTGGCTTGGAGAGACACACAGAGAGAGACAGAGATAGGGAGAGACAGAGGGGAGAGACACGACAGAGATGAGAGACAGACTGAGACAGAAATGGGGAGAGACAGAGATGGCGGAAAGACAGAGATGGGGAGAGACAGAGAAGGGGGAGAAACAGAGACAGAGATGGGAGACAGACAGACAGACAGACAGAAGGAGAAAAGTACTATCTAAGAGCAGTCCATGTGGCTTCCTAAGTGCCTTGTCCTCTCTAGGTCACTGCGAGGTCATATTTAAAGAGCAGCTGGAAGAAGTAACAGGTTATTAGCCTGCTTAGCCTACTCATGGCAGCCACATCTCATTCCGACCTGCTTTAGAGAGTTGCTCACATGGTGGTAGGACTTGGAGATTTTAATCCGTTACATCCTCACAGACTCTTGTCCATCCTTCCCTCCTTGCTTCCTTCCTGAGTAATAATATCTCAAGGAGAAAACAATGGATCTATGAGCTGAAAAGTAGAAGGGTTGGGGAGTCAGGCTTGATGACACATATTTGTAGTTTTAGCACTTTCAAGGTAGAGCAAGAGGATCAGAAGTTCAGGGTCATCCTCCCTCAGCTACAGAAGGAGTTCAAAGGAAGTCTAGTAATACCAGGAGATCCTGTCTCAAAACAACAACAAATTAATAAGAAAGAAAGAAAGAAAGAAAGAAAGGAGGGAGGGAGGGAGGGAGGGAAAGGAGGAACTAAAAAGCAATAAAGCACTCCTAGGGAAGCCACACTGACCCCTTGCTCAGCTCTCGCCACTCCTCCACAGCCGGAGCCCTCTGAGCAGCCATGCACTGTCCCACTAGGCTTGTTGGTCTGGAAACTGTGCAGAGAATTTTCAAAGCCAGTCAGTGGCATCACATCACGTGACTGCTATTTTCCTATAGGAGTATTTATTTGGCCAATCAGAGGGGACAGATGCTAAGTTGTCTTCTGATACCAAGTTTGTCCTTTTTTAGAAAGCATTATCAGAGGTAAAATAAAGCCAAATACTTGGAAGAGCAAACAAATCTAGCACAGATACAGATAATTTATTTAGAATAGGAAAACTGGGTCCCCAAATAAAAGATGTCCAGACTGTGCATTCAGGTGAGTTGTGTGCTAATAATACTGAAATGATGGCCCTTGTATATGACTTGAAATTATCCTGTCATTGTGAAACTAATACTGTCTAGAATTAACTCCACAGCGTGCAAAGGCATGGCCTAAAATATTCATCGACTATTCAAAAAGCACAGACCCCACTGGGTACAGTCCCATCCACCACCTCCCAAATACCTACTGCCTAGCTGGGGCCTGATGAGAAAGCCTATAGAAAGTGTGACCAAGCTCAGTGTTTTTCAACCTGAAAGAGTCTCATGTGTAGCTTGAAAGCTTCCACTATGAGGGACATCCAGTCTTTGGACATTGTGATGCAATGCTGTCACCCACAAATGTGTCAGCTGCATACACTGCCATCCTGGAATCATACAACCTACATGGCCCCTGCTTCCTGAGCCTTCTCTAACTGGTGGGGAAACCCTAGCTCTCACATGCAATATGCAATGAGTTTTCGCTGCCTATCAGAAGGACACAGACCTATCTGTGCCCATCATAGCTTCTCCAATCCCTGACATTCTAGCCTACTTACTGCGTGACAAATGTGCGGAAATACCTTAAACAATGAAGGGTCCTGACCATCTGCCGATGTGTCACCACCAACATTTAGATCACGACACTGAAGGAGGAGGGACGGCAAAGCTTGCCCTCAGACGCCAAAGGACAAACAAGAAAACTGCGTCTATGGTTGCTACGCCCTAGGGGGCTTAAAGGGGGAGAGCACAGAAAGGCATCATTTAAATTCCAGGTCAAGACAGGAACGGAACTGTAAGATATGACAGTGGAATTGTATTCCTGTGTTGTTGTATATATCCAGTCTTGTACTAACTCTTGTATTATTATACAAGCCTGGTATGAGAAACCACAACCTAGGCCTATGGAGGGTTCAAGATGAAGCCTCAAACATTATTAAAAGTTTGGGATCTGTGGCTGTCTAGAAATCATAGAAGCACTTGTACAAACGAACAAACATGAATTGCAGGTAATTACTACATGTAAGTCAAAGCCAATTCCAAAGCTGTCCTTAAAGCAACAGACTTCTGATTTGGGTTCACACATGGTGATGGGAAAGACCAGCTCACACAAGTTGTCCTGTGCCCTCCACATCTCCACATGCCTGCAGTGGCGAGCGTGCGCACACACACACACACACACACACACACACACACACACACACACACACAGAGAGAGAGAGAAATAAATAAACCGTAATAAAAAGTGCTAATGCCCCTGACACCCAGGTCAACAGTGACCACACAGTGTCAAGTCCATAGCAGGTGCTGCTGCAAGTGAGAGTCGCCAAACCCCCATGAGTTAGTTGAAGCAGGAAAAGGCCCTCTCTGGTTTAGAAGCTACAGACTTCTATGTGGGATGCCCAGGGCTCTAAAGGAGCAAGGTTGTTGGTTAGAAACCCTGAGAAGGGTTCCCTGTATCTGACATGTCTTCCTTCCTCTATCAGCCCCCAGATGGGCATTCAGTGGGAACCAGACTGCCCAGCCTCCCTGGGGAGATGCAGCAAGTCTGGTTTGGTTCCACCGGTTGCACCTCCACCAAGCCCACCACTGAAAATGTACTCCTTGACATGGCTTACTGATCAACATGTAAGAACCGTGATTTCTTCACGTGAAAATTCCAGAATGTTAATAAAAGGAGATGCAGGGTGAATCTGCACCCATGCTAAGAAAGGAACTGATCTGGGCTCACTGGAAGGTGAGTTGGCACTTGGTGTGAACTGGTAGATAAAGAAGTATTCTCCCCAGGAAGGCTACGCACTGGGCTCTAAATATGCAAATCGGCAAAGGGGAAGAGACAATTACATGTAACAGGAGCTATAAAGTCTTGTTATTGTCTTATAATGGTTTTATTTTGAAGATTAAAATTTGGCACAATGACGTGATTCTTATTGGTGCTGAAAGAGGCAAAAGGCATTTCATGCTCATCACCTTTCCCCTTGGTGAGCTACACTCTCCCAACACCATTGACGCTGGCAGTCACATCTCTAGCTAGAAAGGCCACCTAGACACACCTTTGAACTGCCTTGCACTTACAAACCATGGTTTGATACTCTCATGTCAGATCATCTACCTGCCTCTCAGGGGAGAAACAGTCAAACCTGTGCGAGGTAATTTTCAGTACCGACTGGCTGAGTTTTCCCAGGATTCCCTGCTGAATATGTAATATAATGAATTCCTTATGGCTGGTTTTGTCTTAGTGCTGTAAGGCAGAGATTTCTGACATTTAGTGCATGTATGTTTTAATATCTACATCACGCACATTCTCTGCAATCCTCCAATTAACATTATGAACTCTTTAAATTTTTTTTTGAGATGTAATTAGTTTCACTATTGCACAATTAACTTTCAAAACTACTATCTGGAACTTTCCGGAGGAGAAAAAGAAACTACAGCATTAATCGAGCCAAAATGGGGTGGGAAAGTCCTATTACTTAATATCTTTAACTTAGTGCCCATATTTACCTCCTGAATGTAGCAGAAAACAAAACTCGCCGTTCACCAAGCACTCTCCGAAACCCATCAACTGCTCCACTGAGGCAAAAGGCAGAATCGGGAACACACCTTATACAGGTTTCTCCTTCCCACGTACAAAACCTCCATCCAACAACTAAAAAGCCATGGGCGGTATCTAAAAGCTTAATTTCCTTGACTATACACTCCACAAAAGCAGGTTTATGTTTGTCTTGACGACACATAAATCCTCAGAATTACGGGTGGTACCTGGGACCAAACACCAGGCACAAGAGGTGGAGGTGATCAGTAACGCAATGAAAAGAGGCCTCCTGAAATCTGAATCCTAAGGAAGAATCTTTACGTGGCTTCCCCCAGAATACACACAGCAAATCAGGGCTCACTGCTCCAGAAGTTTCCCTGGCTAACCTAACCTACTATCCAGCTTGGCAACATGACACCCTTGATGTGCGTTCTCTGGAGCTCACAGTCTTACCTCTTCCACAAACTGTTGTCTGGGATACACACTGAGAGCCGGAAACACTGTTACAGACAGGAAAGGCAGATCCCCACCAAGGTCAAGCTATCCCAAGATGGCACCTTCCTTCCCACCAATAACCATGCTTGAACTTCGTTAGCACTAAGCAAAATTGTTATTTTTGAATATTTAATGCATTTCCCCCTTCCTAATGTATAAAAATAAATGAAATACTGATAGCGCCAGTAAAAATCTGCTACAACTGCAACAAGCTAAATCATTAGCAAACGCTGAATGACGTCTGCTGTGACGGGCAGGGACACTAAAGAGTGTATAGAAAAGGCTGGGAAATGGATCTAAACGTAATATAGAGTTTAGGACACTTTTTTAAAAATCTTGGGCAATGAAAACCCTATGAGAGATGAATTTCTAGTTCATCCATGGACTCTTTAGCTCAAAAAAGAAACTGTACTACCACAGCAAAAGCAACCCTTGGTACTTTGCACAATGAACTGTGTATTAACATACAAGATTGTCAGTAATAAACAAGAACTTTGTCCCTGGCAGGTAAATAAATCTCCATATTGATATATCCTTAGTAGACCAATAGGAAATTCAGAAAATGCCAATGATAAAAAGTTTATAAAAAAGAGTGATGTGAACTGAAACGATAAGAACTTTTATTGTTTTATTGGGAAAAGTTTAGTTTTTCCATGAAGAAGTTATTAGCATATGGAAAATGTACAGATAGACATCAGAGTGTGCTGGAGAGTATGCAGACTGCGTGTCTGTGTATCTGCAGTAGATTATGGTAACTGAAAGTCTAAAACCATTTCGTTTCACACTTTAAACAGTCATAAGCAGTACAAAAAATGAAATTTAAAAAACTGCATTATGATAGAAATAGCAATCTCTTTACTGTAATTAGTTTGGGGCAACTTAAGCTCGCATGTAAATAGTACAGGATATACATTCTAAACAAAATTATCTTCAGTTGAAAACTAGACTTAAAGCCAGCCCATGCCCACACATATAGCCACGTACAAATGAGAATGACTACGTATTTTTCTCCTCAGGAATATTCAAAGCACTTACTATCCTGTTAAAGTACATGGCATATAAAAAATAACTTGTCAATGTATACATTCATCTTTAAAAAAAAAACCTTAGGGGAGTTTCTAGGCAGGCATATTTGAATCTGACTTTTTTTGTTAATGCCCAAATTATAAACCTTTGCTATCAGACACCCAGAGGAGAAATGCTAACTGTGGTATGTACTGCCATCATAATGATAGCCCAAGATCAGCCTGTTGCCGGTAGCTGTGATAGGGTCCCCAGGTGACTCAAAGATGGCTGCTTCATCATTAGCCCTGAAAAGACTGAAGCTACTGGAGTTTTAAAGAATCAGGATCTTCCTCAATTTCTTTCATCTCTAATAATTGCTAAACTGGTGTAATTACTAGAGGTGGAACGTGACGCAAAAGCCCACACTGACTGAAATTAAAGTTAGGCTTTTTTAAAGCCATGATTCTGCTTAGTTCTCAAAGATTTATCTTGTGTCAGGCTTTTACACCAAGAGTTGCATAATTATTTAAACCCTTTAAAAGCTCTTCTTCCACTGTTTGATTAATGCCGAGACGGAGCTGTTTAAATTTACTAATGTTAACTTTAAGTTTTAATTGCTCTGTGATGCCGTTGTGACAGAAGGAATTTTAAAGCAGACAATTACAATGGGCAAGGTAGGCAGGATCCTGGCCAGTACACCATGGAACACAGCAACGTATTTCATGTTTAATTGAAATAAGATTAGAAAGTCACACATACGCACACACCATACACGCACCCCCAAAGAACTAACTTTAACCTTTGACAGCACACTAGGAATCAATGCAGAAAAAAATCAAATACATCTAAGAAAACACGCAGCAAGGGGGTTGATTTTGAATGTTTGCCTTTGTAGCAAAACTTCACACAATTCAAAAGCATTCTTTAACATACTATTTCATGTCAGCATTTGCATGTTTAACAAGCCAGAAGACTGCTAAAATATGGTGCAAATGGCACAAATCTCAGTATTATCTTCTCTCTTAATGATCAAACATTAACACCATATCCATTTAGACACAGACCTAAGGTATGTGTTCTATGGTAAGAAAATAATTGGCATTAAATCAGCCATGTGAGCCAGTGAGATGAATTAACAGATCACAGCAATAGGAAGAACAAATCCTTCCAGAAATTCCTGCACTGCTCTCCGGGTGGACTCGCTGTATTCCACCACCC
Organism: Microtus oregoni; assembly: GCF_018167655.1. Classification (NCBI taxonomy): domain Eukaryota; kingdom Metazoa; phylum Chordata; class Mammalia; order Rodentia; family Cricetidae; genus Microtus; species Microtus oregoni. The sequence goes on along the minus strand of NW_024543070.1, from coordinate 38,789,511 downwards.
AAACCTCCTTTTCCTATGGCAAGCCCCACATCAAAATGAACACCCAAACAAGTAATGAAAACATATTTCAGTTTGTGGCAGCCTGTGTTTCTCCAGACTTATCAGAATGACGAACTCTCAGCAACAAACTTCCTCTAGAAATAAAGAAGAAAGGGGTGCTACAAACATCACTACAACGTGAATCTACAGCGCTTGCCCTGTTCCAAATAAGTTAAAAGAAAAAAAGTTGGAAACTTCGCTCAATACTGTCAGACTGCTGTCAGTAACAACTACAAGAGATTTAAGGATCTGGGAATATTCTGGTAACATCAAAAAAGGGGGGAGGGATTATTAACAGCTTGCTTCATAAAGAGCAGCTAATCTCAATTCCCTTTGTATTTTCATTTTTACATGTATGCTTTTATGCTCAATATTCTATTTTCTTTACTCTTCTTGGCTGGATGAATAAATGCCAACAATCCGCTCATTCATCGGACAGATGTTTTTGTTTAGAAGGCCAAATGGATTGTCTGGTGCCTTCCCTTTAAGGAGGTGCAGGCCAAGCCCGAGGAGGCTCTCTGGACCATCAGCTCTGGAACTCTGACTCTCAGGATCCCTGCCAACTGTAATTGCTGTTTTTGTTTATTTCGAATTGTCTGCTGATTGGACTATAATCAATTTAATGACTTCAACATCTAGTCAGTGTAATTTAGAGGTGGTAGAGGGAAGAAAGACTCACTGACTGACAGATAAATAGAAGTGAACTGTCAGAGGGGTCTGAATGACAGTCTGTTTCCAACCAGACCTAAAACGTGAAAGCATACACTTCTGCATGCCGTACAGTTAGTACTTTGCCTTTAGAAATCATGGAAAGGAATACTGATCTAGCTACCTAACGTGTACCCACGCATATACATTTGTGTGCATCTTAGTTGTTCTTAAAACTTACTTCAGGTTAAGATCTAGATATCAAGAAGAGCCACAGTTAACATATAAAAATAGTTTTAAAAAAAAGCCATCTTGTTTTTTTATAACTAAAAGCAAAGCATTATATGTATTATATTTCCTTTTAGACAATATGCTTTTCACACAAAATCCAGGGTCATTCTTTGTTTCTTCTCTAAAATATCATTTATAAACCTAAACTGAATTGATACTGGATACACGATTTTTTTCGTTTTTAAAGAAAGAAATCACGTGGGACATACCAGAAACACGTGTTGTTACTATTATATTTTACCTGTCTACCCGTGTGTGTGTGTGTGTGTGTGTGTGTGTAAAACTCTGAAAAAAAAAAGAAACAAAAAACTTGGGGGGGCGTAATATATCTATTAAATTTGGCGTCAAGAAAATTCCCAGTCATGACTTCTTTGCATCTGCGATGTTCACAGTGTTTCCACAAGAGAAACATAAAATGCATAGGTTTTTCTGACACTCCCAAGGCCTGGAACTTAAAACACACGGTCTTTCCTTTCAGCTTCTCTCTTTTCTATTTCTTCTTTAAACTGTAAGCTGAGTTTTTTCCACTTCATTGTATTTCTAAAGAAATCGCTCCTTCTTGAAGAGAATTCAGTTTTAAGTACCAAAGACAGTAAAGGGAGATGGCAGCTCGGAGTGTGCCAAGTCACAAAGGTCAGCATGGGGGCACAGCCATGTTAAAACAAGGCACTTCGGGGCTCTCTTCCTCCCTGGCCCTGCCATCCCTCTCTGGAGGTCCCTGGTATGAATTTACGAACACCTGAGGGTCCAGATAGCCTGGCTGTGTCTTGTGTTGTTTAACTTGGCCATTTAAATGACTAAGTGCTCCCCTCTCTCCTTCCCAGCTTTATAACTTGGCTCTCATGGAGTATCTCACACCTTTATGCAATAGACCACTTTTTCCTTCTAACTGTGCTTTTTGGAATCAACTTAAAAAAAAAATGTTATCAGGTAAACTGGTTGAGAAAATTCCATCAAACAAGCGCCACAAGAAATAGAATAAAGAGCCAGCAAGAAAAACAGAAATAGGTCACAATTGACCAATTAGATACAACTGATTTGCTGGTTCTAAAAATGAGCTGACAGTAAACTATTTTGAGTCAGGTAATCTTAGCATTGACTATTCTCAGGGATGGCAAAAAATATCTAAACAATACAGAAAGCAAAATGGGAGGGAGGGCCTCACTTAACTGTCTGGCCATTCATTCCTTTAAATACTGGGCTTTTCTTCCCTTTGTCAATAGTCAAAAGGGGTGACCACTCCAAAGATGCAGTGTAAACAGAGTGAGATCGTTGGATTTATAGATGGCAGACCCACTTGGCTGCCAGGGCTCTGAGTGTCTGGAAGTTAAGGTGGTTCCATGTTTCACAATGCATTTCATGGGATTTGTAAACAGAAATTAGTATCTGGGGCGCTAAACAGTTCTAGCGTACTTTAGATGCAATAGGTGATTCCAGCAAGGCTTGTTTTCCCTATAGCCAGAAACAGGAAACCTACTGAGGTGGGCTAATTAAGTAATCACCCCCAAAGTCTGCTATTAAAAAGGCACTGCATCATTTTTAAGTAGGCATCATTATCCACTCAAACTTCCCAGACTGTAAGAATTCCCTAAAATAAGTGCATCTGATAAGAGAGATTTCCTGGGAACCCACATTTCAAGCATTTGGTTAGAAATAAGAATTCCAAACTAACCGTTATTTTGTTTGAATGCTTTTACCTGCCTAATGGAAACTACTCTCCCGGGGTACACGTTGGAAATAATATGGAAAGTGACAGCCATAGCAGAATTATCTTTTAAATGATGTTTGTTAAAGAAATAATAGGCATGTTGGAAACTGAATGCAGAACTTTGAGTTCTGCGGATTTAGTGTTTTTCATGGTCTCTAATATCTTTTTCAAACTGGTTTTCACAGAATCTACATTTCTGCTGCACTGCGCCTCATCTGATAAAATCAGAACCCATCTTTCTCAATGGTAAAGTTGCCAATCAGCTCTTCATATGTGAGGGCACTCAAATCACTACTGCCCTAGCTCCCAACCTTGCTTACAGCAAAAGACGGTTCACTGCTTCCTATTACAAACACCAGATTATCTCTCAAGAAAAAAAAAAAATCCCTCCTTGCTGGCTTTTCAGGGATCCAAGAGTGACCCTCTAAACAACATAATGGACTCAGAACACTCTTAAAACATACTTTGCAAAATAAAGACATCCTTCCAGGAAGACAGAGGGGAACCAAGATCATGAAGAACGCAGCAGTCACTCAGCAAATGCCATCCAGACTACCGTTCTAGTTCTTGCAAGCACTGCTCATACCACAGTCCCCCATTTGACACGGCCCTTGTAAATACGGATTTTTTCAGGCAAACGCACACCCTGAAGAAAAACAAGCCTGATCTTCAGCAAGGTCTGTGTTATTTTTATTCCTGTCTTCAGCTTCTCACCCCGAAAGCACAGCCAGCCCACCTGAGGCCAGTGCCTCTCCTGGGAGGCCTCCAAGCAGCTGATGGGGAGAACAGGGCTGTTGGCACACCACACGCGCGCGCACACTCACACTCACACACAATCTCTGATTTAAATGTAAGTATTAGTTACCACTTGGCCGTTGAAGCTCAGAGGCTGTGTTTTGGTGAAGATACTGGATCGGGATTTTTGCATCATACCAATAAAACAAAAGAATACACGTCTTCTTTTCTCCTTCCTGGCCCTTTTCCTCATTAACACGCACAAAAAAATACACAGGTTCCTTGTTCAGGTATTTTACAGTTCAACTGGGCCAAGATTTCATGGAAAATGAGCTTCACTCTATGGCCTATCAAACCTTCCATGTAAAAGAAACCCTTTTTAGAGGCTGGGGGAACGCATGCATTCACCATCAACAAAACTTTCACTACTACCAGTCATTCCGGAGGCAGGTGAACTCAAACACGCAGCAGTTGTGGGTGCACAAAACGATCAATTGTGCGAACTTTAATAAACTTTTTAAAGATAAAAGCCTTCCTAATTCCTGCACGAGTTTTCAGAAGCCTTCAAGCAGAGGCTGGTACTGCGTGCTGCTCTACTCTTCAAACCGCAAAGTTCTTTCCCAGTGAGAGGACTAGGTCAGCCTGGTACTTAGTTCTCCACCGTTACTTTTAAGAAATGGAGACTCCGGGCAAGATCCCTGTGAGCAACAGTGGTCCACCGTTACCCTGACACCCATGCATGCCTCAGGGATCACTTTCTGCTATCCAGACTTTGGAATTCTTTACGCCCTGGATCTAGGTTTTTGTAGACAATGTATGTCCCACAAATGCAAAACAGCCCCTAGACTGTGTCAAGACACATGTCAGTGATTTACCTCGTTTTTAAAGTAAAACTTTTGCACTTTAGAAAAAAAGAAACAAAAAAAAAGGAGGCGGAGGAGGAGGAAGGAAGGAAGAAGAAAGAAGCAAGCATTCCAGTGTGTAAGCACTCCCCCCCCCCCCCCAACGCTGTCCCTTCCCAGAAGAAAGGGCTTTGTGTGTGCGGTGAGGACTCTCATAATCGAATTCATAAATACTCATTGGCCAAGGG